>NC_071281.1:13634919-13934919 GCF_023375685.1 Ictalurus furcatus
AATTCCTGCATAAACATGCACGTGGGAAGACAAAAGAGGAAAAGGCATGTTGAGTAGCTGCCTGAGAAAATTCCACTATTTGAATAATGCACAGTAGCTGCTTAATGTTAGTCCATGAAACCACACATTTCTTAAACCTTGTGTCACACTGACGTGGGAAGAAGTGTCTGAATAAATGCATGCTGTTTATGGCACACTTTTTTACATTATGCATCACTTTTCTAACTAATATTCAAGATCCTCCAGGATTTTGCGATTTTGCAATCGCAGAAATTAACACAAAATCACGTAAACGCCTCAATATCCAGAGGAGCTTGCACTTTTTTCAAAATTACCAAAGTTTTTTTTACCGCAGTAATTTTTCTGTAACTGAATCACAAATGTAACTGTATTCGTCATATACAGTGCTGTGAAAAGGTTTTTGCCCCATCCTGATTTCTTCTGATTTTGTATATATCTCATACCAAATACTTTTAGATCTTCAAACAAAATATAACATAAAACAAAGGCAAACTGAGTAAAGACACAATGGAGTTATTTTTTTATTGACGCAAAGAACGTTATCCAACACCAGTCACTAATGTGAAAAATGAATTGGCCCCTAAAACTTAAAATCTGGTTGTGCCACCTTTAGCAGCAATAACTGCAACCAAAGACTTCTGATAATTGGAGATCAGTCTTTCGCTTACTTCTAGTACTAGGACTTACTCCTATGCTTTGGATCAGTGTCTTGCTGCATAATCCAGTTGCACTCGAGTTTCAACTTACAGACTGAAGACCGGACATTCTCCTTTAAGATTTTCTGGTAGAGAGCAGAATTCATGTTTCCCTCAATTACTGCAAGTTGCCCAGGTCATGAAGCAGCAAAGCATCCCCACACCGTCACACTTCCGCCACCATGCCTGACTGTAGGTATGATATTCTTTTTGTGGAATTCTGTGTTTGGTTTACGTCAGATGAAAGAGAGGCCTTTAGGTCATTTGACGTTGTCCTTGGCTCTTTTGCGACTTGCTTGATGAGTCGCTGCTGTGCTTTGGGAGGAATTTTGGAAGGTCTGCCACTTCTGGGAAGGTTCACTACTGTGCCGAGTTTTCCATTAGGAGATAATAGCTGTCACTGTGGTTCTTTGAAATAGCTTTGTAACCCTTCCCAGACTGATGTATTTCAATCACCTTCTTCCTCATCATTTCTGGGATTTCTTTCAACTTTGGCATAGTGTGTTATTGGGTAAGACCTTTTAACCAACTTCATGTTGTTGAGAAAGTTCTATTTAAGTGTTGATTTGATTGAACAGTGTTTGCAGTAATCAGGCCTGGTTGTGTCTAGTCCAGATGAAGCCATATGAATGCAGTTTCATTGATTTGGCGAATTAGTAACTATGGGGGCAAATACATTTTCACAAAGGCCCAGTTGGTATTGCATAACTTTTTTGCTTCAATAAATAATCATTTAAAAACTGTATTTTCTGTGTTTACTCAGGCGGCCTTCATTTTATCTTAGATTTTGTTTTAATTTCCGAAAACAATTTACATTTATGGCATTTGGCAGATGCCCTTTTCCAGAAAGACTTACTTTTACTGTATCTCATTTATACATCTGAGCAGTTGAGGGTTAAGGGCCTTGTTCAGGGAGGCAGCAGTGGCAGCTTGGCAGTGCTGGGATTTTAACTCATGACCTTCTGATCAGTAGTCTAACTTCTTAAGCAGTGATCTACCACTGCCCATACTAATTTAGCACGAGATATACACCAAAACAGAAATCAGGATTTGAGAAAATACATTTTCACATCACTGTAGTGCTGTGTGTAAGCACTATGCTGTTTGTTGCACGAAGATACAATGTGGTATATCAACGTCTTGTGTTTTAATATCAGACCATACTGCCACATAAACATCACCTAAATTCTCCACATACAAAATAAAAAGTGACAAATTGAGAAACAGAAGTTTCTGACCTGGCCTGGTTTAATGTCCATGTACTGCAGTACTTCTTTCAGCAGAACTGGAGTGTGTGGTTCTTGGTCAGCCTGCAAAGACGAATGCTTCGTGCTTCGGCTATGGCAGTCTGGTGTGAAAGGAGAAGAACTGGAGCAGAAACGCTGAGGCTGGTTTGGCTTCCTCCAGCAACAGCTAAATGCACGCTTGTGCGCACTCCACTTTCCACGACAAGCCAAGCGCATGGGCAACAACAAGCCATGACAGAAGAGAGTCATTTGGAAACTGAAAATGGATAAAGAGTTCTTATTTATTATAAGCAGAAATGAAAGCCGTTTCTATAGAATATCATGTATTTAAAAAAAAAAACTATACCGTATACTACTACTAATAATAATAATAATAATAATAATAATAGCACAATGACAGACCACAATGACTACACAATAGATTCTGCCATTCTTAACAGAATTGTATAAATGCCGATTCAGTGTGTTATTAGAAGGAATGTACAGGAAACACTAATATGCACAAACAACTAATCAGTTCTATTAAAGCAAAATTATTTGTGTCAACCTTCTGCAAATATCAACTTTATGTAAAAAAAAAAAAAAATTACTATATTTATTCATAATTCTATATTTATTATGTACTGACAAGGATTTATTAATAGAGGATATTAGATATTGTTGATATGATTGTTTAATAGAAATAAAGTTGCTAAAATCATCGCTATTCACCAGTCACCAACATTATTAATACATGATTAGTTAAAACCAAGTTAAGCTTTGCCTTATTTTTCTCTTGAGATATTTTATGGTAGATAAAAGATAGCAGATATATACACAATGTAGAAGTTATTTTGCAGTTTATACATGGATTACTACTAAACACGAAAAGGAATAAACCACAAACAGCAAATGAAATTATATTTTAGTTAATGTTAAACATTTTTTTCATTTCATTTTGTTCTTGATTTTACAATGCTTTCAGTGAATAAAAAGAACAAAGGGGGGGGGGGGGGGGGTATTGTAGACATGCTTCCCATGGCAAGCTCCTTTTGCCTCACCGGATGGTGGACACTAATGTAATTGTAATTACACAAATGTGTAATCGCTGACCGTGTAATTGTAATCTGTAATTACACTGTAATCTCTGATGGGTCAACTACAGAAGAATGCTACCCTGTAGACGGCGAGAAAAGACTCGCCACATAATTAACAATAGCAATTTGATATCGAGTTTTAATTCCACATGTTACCACATTCAGGAGGACAAACTAATACTTTGTAAAAAGATGAAAAAGAATGAAACGAAAAATAAATAAAACCAACCTGAAAGAAGTCCCAACCATTTAAACAACAAATACATCAGTTGCCTTTAGTAGTAGAAATTGTAGGTGAGAATTTCTACAGTTTGACAAACTTCTTCCAATTTCTAATTTATACAAGCAAATGTCCAAATACCACTTGCACCCTAAACTGTACATTTGCACATTTACTGATTTTTGCTGCTCTCTCATTTGACATGTCTTTTGAAAGCTTGTCAATCAAATAATTTACACCCCTAGTCCATGGTGACATCATCTTGCACTGACAAAAACTGATAACGCTGAGATAGCCCGTAGCTGTCACCTGTAATATCATTAAGCCTGGCTCAATTTCCTTGGATGAAAAATTTCATCTAGGGGTTATGGTGATATTTGTCACTGTTGAAATATGAAGAGCTATTTTAGCACATGGCATGTGGGGCTTTGACCTCTTCACTGCTCCCGATTTCACTGGATGACAGTGAAATCCATGACATTTAAACTTCTTAAGGTTTGCCATTCTTAGGAGACAACTTTAAAGTTTTATTTTCAAAGAAATAAAATACAGCTAAAAAAAAGTAAACGTAAATAAAAACAAACAAAAAATGGGTCTTTACATATATAATAATAAAACCAAAAACAACCTACAGTGCACGATAACCTTCTAAATACGCATTTTAAAGTCCCCATGAAACGAGTAGATGCCGCATGTTGACGTGTTTGCTATTCAAACAAGAGGTCGAAGTGACAAAGTGTTTAAATGCTTGACTGATTTACACAACAGCCACTAACATTAGAGATATGCCACATGCCGGCAGAGCTAAAAAAAAAAAAAGAAAAAAAGAAAAAAAAGAAAAAAAAAAAACCTTGACAGCATCTTAGAAAATTAGCTAATTATGGAGAGCAGCAAAATGTTTAGTAAATGCCTGTAGACTTTAACGAGGATGATATCCTAGACAAGATTCTCTGTGTTTTAGGAGTTACGGCATAGACATTTGTAAAGCGACAGCAATCCCGAAAAATGACAGTAGACACCAGGGTCAGAACCAGGATGCATCAGCTGCATCTGAATGGTAGATTAAATTATATTACATACTGTTACTAATGAGTATAGAGACAGAAACAATTTTTCGATCAGTCTTGAGTATCGAGACATTCCAGCATTGAACAGCCCTAAGTTAGTAAAACACCCATCTAAAATTTGTGTCCACATAGCTACTGTACCCGTTTGTATAAATTCCACCGTCATCAAAATAAACTCCAACCATTTTTTAGCTCAAGCAAGTGGCCATATTCACGGCTAACAAGCTGCTTCTGTATAGAACCCTGGGTAGGACAAATAGATTATAGAGAGCATTTAATTGGGCGAACACATGATTAGTACAGGTTGAGTCTTTAAAATATCTTTAATTGCTTTCCTGTAAATAATGAATTATAAAATTAAAACAAAAATATCCCCAGAACAACTTCTTTTATTAATTTATTTTTAAGGTGGGGGGGGGTCTTGTTTTTTCACATTCTCTCGTATTGATGTTCATAACACATTAAAAGACCTGAAACACCTATTATGATTTCAGGGGCGCTTTAAATACTCTTACAGTTACAACCTAGGACACTTTAACTAACTTTAAATGACGCGATGCACAAAATAGCTTGCCTTTTTATTTTACCCTCGAACACTTCTTTTAATATGCAGCTATTGCAATGACAAACTGTGTCCCAGAAGATTTGTTTGTTTTGAGGATGCTTACTGAGGCACAATGAATAACAAAATGAAAATTCACACGTAGTGTGTTTAATTAAAAATGCGTACACTATGTAATAATAACGTGCAAAATGTGTAAATTCATCACTCACTATCTAAACAGCTATTACAGCATGGACACATAACACTGAACAGAGGAACAACATACCACTCGGCAAGCTGCAGCGGCATGTGTTTTGATGGTGTGCACCTTCGAATTGTTCTCGGCTGCAACGTGCAGCGAATTCGCGTTCCTACTGCGTACAAGATTTTTTGAAATTCGTATCCTGATAAATTTTAAAGGGTTTAAAATGACCAAAAAAAATTCACGTCGAAAATTTTCGTCATGTTGATACGGGTAATTTTTTACATGTCTTATCTTATCTCTAACGGCATTCGCTTCTCATTTAAACCAACTGCATAATGCAACTACGGTATATTTAAATCCATCACTTTCCTTGTATGGAATATATATATTTAATTCTGCTATATAAAACATTTTATTCAGATTTTGTATTTATTTAATTTTTTTGCAAAAAAATAAATGAATTAAATGTAAAACATTATACTGACGTTCGCCGTGACACCTTGGCCAAAACTGGCGGCGTCACGTAACGTGCCTGTCCTCTCGTCCAATCAGATGCCGAGTTTGCTGGGTGGATTGTGTTTGAAAATCTTCGCGCTGAGAGCTGCGACTGAAAGATACTATTCTATAGCAAGTGATATGTTTTATATTTAATATTTAATTCCGCGCTTCACGGTGGATATATATGGTTCCGAGAGGTAAATTAACTCTACGTTATTCTATAAACATGAAGTAGTAGCTGACAGCTGTGTGACTGTTAGCTGTATTAGCTTAGTACCGCGCTAAGGTTTAAATAAAGCTAAGCCAAGCTAGCTGGCTAAAAGGGCCATGCTGGTACAACGAGCAAGTGTTTCATACGTTCCAAAACCAGAAGGAATTTTTTAACTTTATTTTAAAAAATAATAATAGTAGTGTTGTAGGAATTACAAGCCAAACAGACAGTGAGTTGCTACTGTGCAGTTCTTGTAGTTTCATGTATAGCTGATAATAACGCTGGCTAACTAGCTGCATAAGGCAGAATTACACACTGGTATTGTCATGTATAATAATTATGCATTGTTGTACCTTTTAATTATTATTAAGCCATATTTCATTGTCATTATTTATTATCTCTAATGCCAGCATTGTTGGAAGAAATGCAGGAGAATCCAATATAAATGGTGGCCCTCACCCTCCCCCTTTCAGGATTAATGGGTGAATAAAGTATAATAAAACGTTATTTTAATATTTAAAATATATATATATGAAATTCAATTTTGAGGGGGAAAAAACCCACGAGAATGTACAATGAAATAAGTGTATCCTGTAACAAGGCATGGGGTGCACAAACTTTTGTGCACAGCTGTAGCTAGGTCTTATTTAAAGCATTTGATGGCTAGAATGAAAAAGAGATGCATTTGGTAGTCAAACATGGCATGAATATCATAATCCGAGGACTCACTGGGTGTCCAGTACGTTTGTGTCCACCGTGTCCTATTGTTATTTATCTCATAAACACTGTCATATTTTGCAGTGTCGGGGTGAGCCGAAGCCGTCATGTCGGAAGGAGAGGTGTGCAGCCACGTAAAAGTGGTGGTCCGTGTCCGCCCTTTGAATGCCAAGGAAACGGATGGAAACTTAAAGAAGGTGGTCCGTGTGGTGGATAACCACATGCTCATCTTTGACCCCAAAGAGACAGAGATAACGTTTTTCCGTGGCCAGAAACCAGGAAACAGGGATGTGAGGAAAAGAATGAATAAAGACCTGAAGTTTGTGTTTGACCAAGTCTTCGGGGAGGATTCGACACAAACGGAAGTGTTTGAAAACACTACTAAGGGAGTAGTCGATGGAGTCCTGAACGGCTACAACTGCACAGGTGAGGCCATTGCAGCTCCAGATTGCAGAAAATGTGACTGTGCTCGAGCGGTCAGTTAGAAACGCAGAGATACGAAGGTAATAGCTTGTACTCGGTACACTAGGTTCTTCCCAGGATAATGAATACTGATCAGCAGAGCTTCAGATTGTAGCAAGGAAACTTGTAGGGTCCACTTTTCCAAGTTTTTTTTATTTTTTTTTATGTGATATCAGAGATCTGACTGTTGTCTGATATCTGATACTGTGACGAGAGAATGCTTTAAAGCAGTGGTCACCAACTCTGTTCGTGGAGATTTACCTTCCTGAAGACTTGAGCTCCACCTGACCATCTAATCATTGCCTTAAGAAGTTCTTAATCAGCTAAAACAGGCGTGTTAGATTTTGGTTGGAGATGAAACCTGCAGAAAGTTAGATCTGAAGGAAGAGGGTTGGTGATCACTGGTTTATAGGAAACCTCCACCTTGAAACACCTTAAATATGTTTCAGTTGAAATATTTGTGATGCACTTAGTGATTCTTGTCCTAATTTCTTTGTTGATTTTGTATTTAGTCCATACAGGATTTCAAATTTGTTTGTGATTGTTGCGGCTTAAAAAAAAAAAAAGCTTGAAGACCACCCCCCCCCCCCCATCAAACTTGCTAGTGTTTTGTGCGTGTTTTGCAGAAAAATATTTGAATTGGCGAAATTGTCTTTCGCAGGGATGTTTGATGGTAAATGAGACCTTTTAAATCAATTCAATTCAGTTTTATTTATATAGCGCTTTTAACAGTGGACATTGTCCAAAAGCAGCTTTACATCGCTTTATAAATGTGTATGTATGTTTGTTTGTTTATTTATAGCTTTTAGCTGTGTTCCTGCTTGACGTGCATGGATCGTAGAGGGCTTTGGCCGAATGTGCGTTTTCATGATGTCACATGACGCATCTCAGCCCAAATCTGCGGTAATTTTGAAAAATTGCACGCTCCTCCGATTATTGCGGCGTTTGCTTGATTTTGCATAAATGTCTGCGTTCGCAAAATCATGAAATACTAGAGGGACTGTGTATTTTCACTATTCCTGTGAGAACTTCATGGTTTTGGGTTGCTCTGAAAGGACAGGAGGGTGTCGCTAGCACAGTTACAGTGACATTTAATAGGAGAAAAATATTCACCAATCTCAAACATAATGCATGGTAGATTTTGCTGTTAGGTCAGTGAAGGGAAAAAAGCTTAAGAGCTTCTTTTCTTATTCACCATTTTCCAGCGATGTTCGAGTTAAGATTGATGGGAAACCAGTGTAAAGGAAGTGGAGGCAGCAGATGTTGGACTCGGAGTCCCACAATGTAACGCAGCCATACGACAATCTGTAGACTCGTCTCGGCTAGTTGGCGATCTACGAGATGACGGTGACAGAGGTGTCAGCGTGAATGTTGACTCTTTGGAAGTTAATCATTTTGAGCAGAGTGTATGGATCAGAATACGAGACAGCTGGACAGACTTAAAGACTAAAGCGCTGCTGCATCGCTCTCTTTAAGTAGAGATCAATTCCAGCTGACACCACTATCAGCAGGTAGTCGAACAGCATTGTGGGTAATGTAGGAAAGTGAAAATAGACTAAAATGTCGATGAAACATGTTTAACTCTGAATATAATTACATAATAAATTATGGACTCCACTTAAGTTTTGTCTGTTTGGTGGATTTCTCCTTTAAAGCCCTATTCGGACAGGATTATATTTATATGGGGTCCTGGGGTCATTTTTTATCTTACAGGTGCTACTTTAATTTTATTTCCCTCCGGATAGGCCATGTCTGTGTTTTTCTCCGTCGAATTACCTGCTTTTTTCCGCCAAACTCCACGATCGTCTGATCATTTTAGTCTCATCCTGATACACAAGTCTGTGATTTTCTGTCCAGATGTCGCATCACGATGGAAAAACAAGATCTTTGACTGCTGCGACTTGCCGTATATAGTCCTGTAGCGTGCGTTTCAGTGACCCACCCCCTGATTTTAAACACTTCCTGAGTCGCAAAATGAAACTATGGGTGCCTCTTGTACACTTTGTGATTATTGTAGAGCTGCAACAACTAATCGGTAATCATCGATTATGCAAATCTTTGTCAACGAATCTCATTATCGATTAGTCGGTCTGCACAGGGTACGTTTACTGACTTCGTTACTTCTGTTCCCAAAGCATGCTTCGGAGAGTAAATACTAAAGTTGTGTCCCAAATGACGTCCTATACACTTACACTATGCACTATGTACTCTACTCTACCGTCTAGTGTGTGAATTTTAGAAAGGTAATATCATCTCAAATATATCACTAGCAGTTTTTTTTGTGTGTGTATTGGGTTCTTTTCAGTCTTACATAATTGGACAAACAGTTGTTTGAAGTCGTACTTTGAAGTTTATATTGAGAACACTGTTTGTGGATTTTATTATAATTAAATGAAAGAATTGTACTGAAAGCCCCCCACCCCCACAAATAATCGGCCATCTAATCAATTATGAAATAATCGTTAGTTGCAGCCCTAGATTATTATCATCAAATTGTTGCTGGAATCTTGGTTCGGCCCAAACTGAAAAAAAGAGTCTGCGTCTCTTCTCTGCCCCGACGCCTCTTCGACCGCTTGGAACAGAGCGTGGTCTTATGACCACGTGGAGCACACGTCCAGGTTCGAAGAAAATACAGCACTAGAAACTGACTCCTGCGGTCATTTTATTGCCGTCCGGACACGCGAGTCGATAAACTAATAAAATCCGAATACGGCTGAAGACAAGTTGCGTTCTGTGTTTGCGTAAGAGGTGTTTTGTCGATCAGCATCACGGTTTTATGACATAAAACACGTCAACGGATCGGAAAATATAACAAACCCTATGAAGCGTTTCAGTATCAGGTCACTATAATAAAACCTATAATCTCATCGTGGCTTGTGTGTACAGTGGATGGAAGGCTATCCTGGAATTAGTCTTTTGTTTAATGATTACTCATGTTAGCATATTGGCCTAAAGGCGTACTGTTTATCAGTAAATCAAATGATAATTAAAACCCATCGATTGGCCGAGCGTGATTCTGTGTAATGAAACCCGGGTGCCTTTTACACGATTGGTTTGACTCTGAAGGGAACCTGCTCGGAGGTCTTATTCTGCCTTTTTTTATTTTACTAGCACGTGTCTAATAAGATTCCTGCATATGAGATCGATTCAGACATTTTCATTTGGGTCATGGTTACAATTTCCCTTTGTGGGTGTAAATGGTCTTTTCTGATTTCGCCGTGCACTTCCAGGAATTACTCCATACAATTTGGTGAAACAAAATGTCTCTAAAAAAAAAAAAAATTTAAGTAATTGAAAGACCTCCTACTTTCTGACTCTAGGCCTCTGAGTGAGCATCTATATTCAGACTAAAAGGCTGGACCTTTCCATCCAGGAAGTAGTATATTGCTTACTATGTGATTTTCTCCGACTCTCATGGTGCATGTAATCCACAAGCATTAATCGATCACGATCAGGACGACCACAGTGCACTGGATCTCGATTCAACAGACTAAATTGAGTATTCTTTGTTCACTCGAAATCCCTCCAGAAAAGCGTAGCACCCATTTGTCTGGGCCTTTGATTGATGCATGGTCATGCTTTACATGCGTATGCAAGCTGGAGGGAGTGAAACGGTAAGCAATAAACTACAGGAAGGATTGTGGTATGAATGCCGATATGTTTATGAGTTATGGTGTTGCTTGAAAGTTTTTTTTTTTTTTCCCAATATATCTGCATAAATATGATTTAAAACATCGTCAGATTTACATACATGTCCTGAAAGTAGACAGAGATCCAAATTCAATAAATGAGAGAAAAACATTATACTTGGTCATTTTATTTATTGAGGAAAATGATCCAATATTACATATCTGTGAGCAGCAAAAGTATGTGAACCTCTAGGATTAGCAGTTTCATTTGAAGGTGAAATTAGAGTCAGGTGTTTTCAATCAGTGGGATGATGATCATGTGTGAGTGAGTATGCGCCCTGTTTTATTTAAAGAACAGGGATCTATCGAAGTCTGATCTTCTCAACACATGTCTGTGGAAGTGTATCCTGGCACGAACAAAGGAGATTTCTGTGGGCCTCAGAAAAAGAGCTGTTGATGCTCATCAAGCTGGAAAATGTTACAAAAGCATCTCTAAAGAGTTTAGATTCCAGCAATTCACAGACAGAGAGACAGATTGTGTACAGATGGAGGATTTTCAAGACCACTGTTCCTGTCCCCAGGACAGGAGACCGACAAAGATCACTCCAAGAGAAAGACATGTAATAGTCTGTGAGGTCACAAAGGAACCTCTCGCACAAGGAAGGCCTCTCACACATGGGCTAATGTTCAGTGATCTCCTGATGGTGTTCTCATGAACATTAACAATAATGGTGTGCATGCATGGGAAGGTGGACATCCATCCCTAGATGAGGCAGAAGAATTAATCCCCAAAAAAGGAGATTCCTCTGTAATATGGAAGCTGTTCAGATACAGAAGATCAGATATGAATCAAACGTGTGTGTGTGTGTGATTTGTAAAGTGTGTCATAAACCCATATCAACAAAGGGTATATTATATATAATTTATATATAATATATAAATATTAGCCTTTTGAATCGTCGAATAGTTTTCAGGGTTTGTGTTTGATTTTAATGGAACAGTCGTGGAGGTTTTCTTCACATCCGTGTATGATTATTGTTATTAATTTTATTATGTTTAAAAGGCCGAGCTAGGTTTGGACTGTGTATAGTTATGCTGTGGAGATGAATTTCAAGACTGCCGCACACTTTCACTTGTTCTGATCGAAAGGATGATTTCAAATGTCATTCTGATTTAAAACCATTGTGTGTGTGTGCGTAGTGTTTGCTTATGGAGCTACAGGAGCGGGGAAGACTCACACAATGTTGGGCAGCAGTGAAAACCCGGGTGTAATGTACCTCACCATGAAGGAGCTCTTCAACAGAATGGACCTCATTAAGGAGGAGAAAGTATTTGACATTGCTTTCTCCTATCTAGAGGTAATCGGGGGACTGATTACTCGGGGATGTGCACTAATGTTTATTTGTGTATTATTACTAATATTATTTAATTTGCTATTTTGTTCTTTTTTTAAATTTATTTAACATTGTGAGGTTTCTATTGTTACTGTTGTTTATCTTTCTTGTATCTTCATTATTCAGTCCGAGTTTAACTATTCAGTCTATAACGGTAATACAGGTCTGCATTGGCCTAGAGTTCTCCACAAAGAACATTTTGCCTCATATTTGTGGTGGTTTTAAAATCACTAATTAATCATACTTTAATTAAATATTGGCTAATTCGCTGTCTCTTTTAAAAAAAAAAAAAAAAAGTGGAGCCTTAATGTATATATTTGCTTGTTATTGCGGTGGTACATTTTAAAGATTAGTGAAAATGGTGAACTAACTAAAGGTACAGAAACGTTCATTTGAAGGTAAAACGCAGGCAGCGGTCCGAGCGAGTAATAATGAATAGACTGTATGCGTGTTCTGATCTTTAAACAAATCCCATCTTTCTACATTTCTGTCAGCGTCTTATTAAAAACGATTTCCACGAACGCAGACCCTTAATATAGCATTACGCATTATGAAACACTGTTTGTTCCTTAATCAACAGGTTTACAACGAACAGATTCGGGACCTCCTAGTGAACTCGGGTCCTCTAGCAGTGCGAGAAGACAGTACAAAAGGAGTGGTGATCCAAGGCCTGACTCTTCACCAGGTATGTGTGAGACTGAGAGCACTAAATGGGCGGCTGTGACTCCTAGTGGTAGAGCGGGTTGTCCATTAATCGTAGGGTTGGCGGTTTGATTCCCGGCCCACGTGACTCCACATACCGAAGTGTCCTTGGGCAAGACACTGAACCCCAAGTTGCTCCCGATGGCAAGTCCACGACGTCACTTCACAATGGTGAAAAACACATTTCTATGAATAAAACGCATTTGAACAAGAGCAGAGGTCACAGAGTGAACTGCTGCTGGAAAAGTGCTCGATCCGGGTCGTCCAAAACATGAGTGTTTTATATTAAGCGCTTCAAACAAACTCGTAAGTGTATTAACGTGGCTCGTCGTGTCAGATACTGTGACAGACGCGTATGATGTTTAATGTGTTCCAGACATGTTTTCTTCAGTGCAGAAATGACATTTTTTACCTTTTTATATCCTTATCTGTAAACGTTACAAATTCACGCCAGTATTTCCATTTTACATAAAGACTTGTCCTGATAGCGAGCGAGTCTCCGTTAAACTTCACTGAACGAGCGCGAGTCCACACATGCGCGTCAATCAAACGGCGTGCGATAGAAAGGAAGCGCAATAACTAACTAAAATATTAATTTTGATCAAATATGTTGTTTGATGCTATGTTTATCGATATTTATAAGCTAAAGTAATTGTGTTTATGAGAGCAGTAACTGTAATGGGGTTATAACATGTTAATTGTATATAAATGTATGAAGTGTCAATAAAGTAACATGTTACTGTGTTCAAATGAGTGAATGTGTGCGTTACTGTAGAACGTTCTACCTCTTACCAGTTAACACTTAGTTTGTGCTTTTGTTTTTCTTTTTTTTCTTTTTAAGCATTTTTAATATAGTGATTTAACTTCTACTTTAAAGGTTATGGACAATCAGTTGGTTGTTTTTTTCAAAATATTATGTTAATATTAAAAAATCCTTTGCAAAATGTATAGCATAGCCCACATAGATACATTTAATACATTTTTCATAGCCTTCAATTCGCACAATGTTTGAAGGACAACATCGGGCTGAATGTGAAATAACGTGTGTGCCCCACCCCAAAGAAAATTTTCCGAAAAATAAAAATTGGCTATTTAATCCGATTAATCGAAGAATAATCGACAGCTTAATCGATTATAATAATCGTTAGTTGCAGCCCTACTAATATTAACCTGTGATTTGCCTTGTAGCCGGGACTACTGTCAGAGCTGCTGTCGTAGGAAATTAATGAACACCTTGTGGACATTGAATAGTTAGAAATCAAAGTAACTGCTCATTTATGTGATTAATAATGGATTTGGATTGATAACTGTTGGGGTTCTGTGCAGAAATGGGCTCGTTGGGTTTGGGGAATTGGGCTCACTGGACACTGAAACCCTTTCTGCAGATATATGATTCATGTTTGCGTTAATTAAATATTACTTGACGTGAGCGGATATGAGACATACCCGGTGCGATTCAGGAGGAAATGCTACGTTTGCACGTCATGTTTGAGTACCGATGAGTCATGAATGTTAACGAGCTCTGTGGTGTTTTAAATGGTCTGTGTGGTTTTCCCCACTTCACTCTTCAACTCTTTACTTTTCATAATTACTCGATTATATTCATATATACGTGTATATATAAAACCCCTTCCCTACTGTTCATCCTTTTGCGTGTGATACTGTTCCCTTTGTCATCGCAATAACAATCAGTGAATTTAAATGAGGGAGACTGTGCAAGTCCTAACCTTTAGACTAATCTCCCATTCTCAGTTTCTGAATCTTTGCTAATCTCCAACTCTCAGTCTCAGAACCCTCGATAATCTCCTAGTCTTACTCCCAGAACCTCCACTCGTGAATTAGTACTGCAAAGCAAACCGTCCTTTATTAAAATGTGAAACATGTCGTCTAGGAGTGCAAAAGAGTAGGTAGATGTGGAAAATTTGGCTTCTGGCTATAGATTATGTACGTATGGGACGATTTAGTTGTTTACAGCTTGGGTGGGTTTACGCTTATGGCGTATTTATTTGCGTTTAACTTCCTTTTTTATGGCTGAGACGTTTGTATTCCTGTGTGTGTGATGTGTGTACTTGTGCCCACTTACTCTCTCACCTTGATTGACTTAACCACAGACCACTAAGAGTAGCTATTGATGAGGTATGTGTGTGTGTGTTTTGTGTTGATCTCTCTGCTTTGTAGCCCAAATCCGCTGAGCACATCCTTGAAGCTCTGGATTACGGAAACAGAAATAGAACGCAGCACCCCACTGACGTGAACGCCTCATCCTCCCGATCTCATGCCGTATTTCAGGTAAATGGCCGTCTAGCCACAGCGCCAGACGAAACACATTCTCTAAATGGACATTCTTATAATGGAACAGAAAAGTTGCAATGGCTCGTTCGCCATCCTTTTCTGTGTTTGTTCTGTATATTTATTTATTTATTTATTTTTCACAAACGTGTGCTAATACGCTGTTTATCAGGGACATTTTACTCTAGTATTAAAAATATACTTTATTTAAATGTATATTTTCATTCGTACACCTCCTTTCCATATTCATATTAAAGGCTGTTATTTTCATAAGGAATAAAACACAGGGGTGTGCTGTTACCGGAAAATAGTCACTGAGCGGGTGGTGTGATGTGGCTCAATGTGACGTGGCATTACTTTAAAATTTTCTTATAACAACTCCTCCCGAGAGTGTTCTTCCTCTTACAGCACAACAGGTTGCTGACAATTACAGTCATTTTCATCCATTAGTTACATTTAATGTTTAATGCGTTGCACAACAGATACAATATACAATAGAACAAGTAGCATTCCAAGAGTGTGGATATTTACTGTAACAGCACTGCGACCTTTCGCTGTTCGTATCCCTCCACATCTCTGTATCCGCTACATAAAATTCCAGTTCAAGAGCAACAGTTCATTACGTTGAACCCGTTACTACACTTACTACAGGCTGTCAGTCAGTCTGTGTGTTGCATGGCAACACGCAACACTCTCTCCAGCTGTGGCTTCTTCTGGAATTATTTTCATTTCATGGGCGCAAGAAATAAACGGCTCACGGCCACGCTGACATTTAGTGGAACAGCACTCTTGCTCGTATGATGTTGCTTAAATAGACACGTTTCTTTGTTCAATAAATAAAAAATGTCCATTTTTTATTCTTATTATTTTATTATTAAACTTTTCACCGGTAGTGTATTTGAATGAATTATAATAAATAGTTTTGAGAGAGAGAGTGTGTGTGTGTGTGTGTGTGTGTGTGTGTGTGTGTGTGTGTGTGAGAGAGAGTTACCTGCGTCTGTGCAGCGTCTCTACTAATAACGAAGCAGTGAGTTTGACGACTGTATGCAGCTGTAACTGTGTTATCATGGTTACAGGTGTTTAAAGGCGGCGCATGATTTTATACCGCTGATTAAACTGACTGGAACTACCTGTGCATTATACGGTTTGAACGCACACCAGAATCGAACCATGATATAATATAAATCCTAAATTGCAGCCAGTACTACTGTCTAGGGTGTGCTGTTGCAGAAAATGAACCAACAATTTTTTTTGACCAATCAGATTTGAGAATTCAGCAGCGAAAGGTTAACGTAAACACGCTCGCTCTGAAACGTTAGTGTTTCTATAGTAACCGCTCATATAGAGGGACTTGTACAGCGGCTGCTCCACATAATCTAAGACTAATAATAAATGTCTCGTTGTTTAACAAAGTAAAACATATTATCGTTCATGTGGAGATGTTTTTAAGGAGATATTGTATTTACTTAGCGTTAATGGGTGGAGTCTCGGTTTTAAGCAGTTTTTAACAGTCCGAGTTTCCCAGCACAGGACAGAGGAGTTTACGCTTTCTGGTTTCTTGCTAAAGTGGCAGGCTACATTTTGAGAAAGAAAGAGGGAGGGAGTGAGATCCGATTGAATGAAAGAGCGAGGGGGAGATCTGATGGGGAGAGAGAAAGAGAGAGAGAGAGAGAGGCTGATGAGGGAACAGCTGTTAATCGCAGCTATAACGTAGGTGAGAACAGGAACTGATTTGTCTCTCGGGTGTTCCATGACATTAAATCTAACTGTAAACCGTTAAAAAGCGTGACGTGTTGTTCATTAAGAAATTGAACATTGCGAACGTTGGCACATCACAGCGGTGTAAGTGGAACAACACACTCCATGACGGACCGTGCTGTTATACAGACACAGTGCACTTCCGGAGTAACGGAACTTCACTTGGGCGCTGCATCAGCACATCCACCCTCCCCACTGGGAGCATTATTTTTGTAAAACAGCACGGTCTGTCATGTTATTTCTTACATAACAAAGACCCTTAAGGTCTTTTACACATGTTGACTTGACTCGTTCATTCTTTTTTGTTTTTCTTCTGCTTGTCTTCCTGGGCAGATCTACCTGAGGCAGCAGGATAAGACGGCTTGTCTCAATCCGAGCGTGCGTGTAGCCAAGATGAGTCTGATTGACCTGGCTGGTTCAGAGAAGGCCAGCGCCACCAACGCTAAAGGAGCTCGCCTCCGGGAAGGAGCCAACATCAATCGCTCTCTCCTCGCCCTGGCCAACGTCATCAACACACTCGCTGACCCGAAGGTAAGGGTCACCCACACAGACAGAAATGCCCGCACTGAGCAGGATCCTAGTGGTGATCCCCCCCCCCCCATTGTTTCTACTGCCAAGTGAGCCATAGTGTGCCTAAGTGCCTTGTTTCCAAAGCACCAAGTAGGGAAATTGGTTGTTCAAACCCTATCATCACAATCTCCTTTGTTAACATTTTGCCAAACTGAGGCTTTTTAACCTTAAAAATAAATCTTAAAAATAATCAAGCTGAAATAATAGCACTCTGTTTCAGGATACGTATTTAGCCCTCGTTTTTTGTGAACGTCAGGACGTCAAAGACTTTTATATATGAAAAACAAATAGATTTTATCCCCTCCAAATTACAAGGGTGTCTGAAAAGTCACACGTACTTACATGTACTTCGTTTTGTATTTTCCGTATTTACAACATGTGCTCTACATGTGACTTTTCAGACACCCTGTAGATCTCTCAAGCATCACTATATTATCATTAATATAAGTAAAAAATGTTCAAAGCAGTAACAGCGATGATGTATAATGCACTAGAAGTAGGACTGGGCGAAATATCGATATAATATCGATATCGTGATAAATGATTACGTGATACACCTTACTGAGATATCGTTGGTATGGTGATGTATTTTTTACGTTTTTAATTATTACAAATTAAATCGTACTGAATGGATGCTGTTGATTTTGAAGTAATCTTTTTTTTTTTTGTCTTTGTAGGCATTAAAGAAAAGTATTGTCAAACTCAAACGTGTTTTTGTTTGCAGGCAGTTTGATAGCTACGTTATATATCGTGATACACAATGTGTATCATAGAAATGTCCTCAAGTAAGGTGATATGATATTTTTGTTATATCGCCCAGCTCTAACTAGAAGTAGTTGTAGTGAGCCAGTATCGGATATTCAGATTTGTTTCAGTTCTATTTTTCATAAATGGGAATTTTTTTTATTTTTTTTTTTAAATAATTCCTCATTTTAAAATAATGTACTATTGCTTATTCTATTAAATAAGTGTCAATTGAGGAAAATACTCTACCGGTCACAAGTTTGTGGACACTCGACTGAAATGTTTCTCATGATCTTAAAAACCTTTTGATCTGAATGTGTATGATTAAATGTGTGAAATCGGTGTTGTAGACAAAAAATATAATCCTGCCAGCGTATTCATTTCTTTCATTAGAAAACTAACTTTTTATTTACAAAAAGTATTTTTTCAAATGGATTACTCGAGCGAAATATCCAGAAAAGCAGCCAATGAGAGTCCAGCGTAGGTGGGAACTCCTTTAATACTGTTTAAAAAGCATCTCAGGGGAAATTCCTCAAGAAATCGGTCGAGAAAATGCCAATTTCTGGAAATTCTAGGCAAAAGGGGGTCTGCTTTGAAGATTCTAAAATAATAAATTATTTTGATTTATTTTGGATTTTTTATCACAACATTCCCATAGTTACATGTGTGTTACTCCAGAGTTTTGATGACTGTGGAAAAAATAAAGAATGTGTGTGTCTAAAATTTGACCGGTAGTGTAAGTCTTTAATAAGTGATTCAATATTTAAAACTTTTTTTTTTTAATAAAACGTTTTTTGATAACGGACAATTGATTTGAACTCCCGTGTGTCACTCTAAACATCCTTTGGCACCCAGGCGGCCGGGGTCAGTCGGGTTTGCGTCCCAGTGCGGCACGCTCTTCCTGGCATCCGCTCCCAGGATATCAGTCTCCGACTCTGCGCTTCTCCTTTTGGGCTGAACTGATGCTATCTGCACTGGGAGAGCTACACCTCTCTTAGCCTTGCCTCTATTGTCTACACTAATCCCTCTCCTCAGGGGCCTCTGTTTGTGTGTGTGTGTGTGCGTGTGTGTGTGGGATCCCTGTCTGCGCACTGCTTTTGGCTCCAGTACGCCGCCGCCACACACTCTGTGTTCAGCCGTATCCGGATTTTCCCGTGCCGAAAGGGATGGAGAGTAATTTATATCCGATCCCATTAGCGCGTGACTGCTATAGATTGTAGTCTCACAAAATGCTGTTAAATCTGCCTGTAAGTGTTTCATGTCATTAGCTGTGATAAACTGCTTTTCTGTTTGTTTTAGAGGACTTGCCACAGCTCAGCTAGAGAACACGTTGTTTTTCTTTTGCCCTTTTCCTCAATAGCATTATGCACATAATTGTTTTATTCATGGTTTACAAGATCCACTTTGCCATTTGTCTCGTACAGTAGGAATGTGCGAAAATCATTACACGCCAAACCAAACGATTAACTCTGTATGCAGAATACACACGGATGAATGAATAAAAACAGGTTTACCATAAACAAGTATGTGAACTGTGAGCACAGTGTAATGAATTAATCAACATGTGTGTCAAATCTTAGAGACAAACTTGTTCTAATGGTATAAGTTGTCCTAGGTTTATGTTCTTGCTTAAGCAGTAGAGGTAGTTTTACTTTAATGTTCACGTGGCTCGTTAGGATTTAAGGTTACGGTTAGGTGCTGGTTAGTGTTTACGATTTGAAATCGAACAAAATCCATCCACGTTGCTTTTGTTTGTTCAAACTGATGCTGAGTATTTCTTTGATTAATTTGTTATCGTATTGTCTTATTTTTATTCATGTTTAAATTTTTTAGTATTCGTTTGTTTCATAGCGTTCACTCCCTGAGATTCTTGTCATGTAGTGATAGAAATCAGTTGGTAGTAATTCGATCTGGTCCGGGTGACCTCTGACCTTTACCCATGGCTTGTGATACTAATTAGAAACAGGCTGTGGTTGGTTATTTGTTTATTTATTTATTTATTTTTAATAGAGTGTGTATGATGAGGGCTGTGGGTGTGTGGTGCAGGTGATCCCTCCGTTAGAGCTTGATCATCAGAACCACCCTTTGTCCTGAGTCGTCTTTGTCAGTGGTACGATTTTTGCCCTGTGTGGGGTAAATGTTTCAGTAGCAGGTAAACTCTTTGAGATGTGCATGGGAAATGATTTTTCTACTCCTAGGCACCTCTGAAGGACTTTTTGAAAGTTTTGAGTTTGCTTTCGCAAGCCGACATCCAAGTCATTTTCTCTTGTTTGTTCGCTTTGTTTATTTGCCTGAACAGCACAGAGCCTTGTAAGGCTGTCTTATAATCTTAGCTGCTGTGTTGGGTGGTGGTGGTGGTGATGGTTGTTTGTTTGTTTTGTTTTTTTCCATCCAGGGTGTTTGCTTTTGTCCAGTACTGTGGTTAGTTTATGAAATAGCCTTTCCCAAGAAGTCTTATGCTGGAACCGAGGTCGGCCTTAAAGGTAACAGAAGTGAAAGTCACTGTAGTAAACATGCACTAATAAGCTCGACTCACAACTGTAAATAATATTTTTTTAGTCATGTGGTACAGCGGTAGAACTCCTTCTATTTTTAGTATTGTTCTCCACTTTGCTTGTATTTCCTCATTTGTAAGTCGCTTTGGATAAAAGTGTCTGCTAAATGAATAAAATGGAAACGTAAAAATGGTATAGTTCTTGTTTAAGTTCATTCTCCCCAAAAGCAGCTTTTTTTTGTTTTGTTTTTTAGTGTTTTTAGGTATATTATTTTTAATTTGCATGATTTATATCTTTTGGGCAGCTTTTCCCCATAACAATATGTCTCTAGTACTCAATACAGCATCATAGTATGTCTAGATGCTGGTGCAATTAAAGACGAAAATATTTAGTGTGTGTTAGTGTTGGTAGCGGAGGGGAGTAAGGTGAGCAGGCTTGTCCCTGTCTCTGGGCCTCACTGCAGTGTGGGTTTGTGGGTATTGTTTTCATGACATCCGCATACATTAACCTGTCACACAGACGTCTCGTCTTACCCACACCCGAAACAGGCGGCTCGTACACACCGAACACACACCACAAAGACAAACATGGCCTGCTCCTTATAGACATTTAAAGCCGTGCCAAAACATGGGGTTGTTCAGCTTGAAAATTTTTAAGATAAGTGATGCTGTTGTGGAAAATCTTAATTCATGATAAGTGTGTATGATATTTGTTTAAAGAAAGAAGACTAGGCGTTGTAGACCAGTAGATGTCCGAGTCGGGCCTGAGAACCCCATTTTGCTACAGTGGTGGAAAGAACAACACGCCATTATCAAAGTGAATATATTATTATTGAGTTCTTATATTTATTGTATTGCTTGGCTGGTCTCTAGTATCTGATTGGTTTAATCCAAACCTCAATAAATCAAAACAAGAAGCTCATAAACAGTGTCTGCTTGAATCTATTGTGTTTTTCGGCGGAAAGTTAAGGGATAGAAAGCTCTGTAGCTCGAACGAATAGTCTAAATGTTATTGTACACCCTTAAATAATGTTGATGAAATAAATCTGTACTGAGGCGGTCCAGTTAAAGGGTTCCCCAGCTGCAGAAGTTTCGAGAGCCTCTGCTGTAGACAACCATTGGGGCGTGTTAATTTAGCTTTGCACAGTTCGTGAAATTTTATTTTATTACAGGCTTTAGAGAGAAAATGGTAAAAATGTGGTCGTAATCTGTTTCTTTTAATTACAGCCTGGTGTTTTCCTAACTGCAATGAAAATTAAATCAACTGTAAAGTTATGTAAACTGTAATGTGTTGCTTGCTTGCTCACGCTCGTTCTCTCTTTCTCAGCCCACTCTCCTTCTATACACTCATTACACACCCGTCGAGAGACACACCAGTCCCAAATGCAGCGTGTAGTTGTACCGAATAAGCTCCCTGTGAACTGGAATCACCCAGTCCTTCCACCTGGAGCTGCTGCCATATGTGTATGCAGGGCCAACAGCTTCCTGAACACACCCAGCTGTGCAGTAATTTGGTCATAAAACCTCATGCTTGTTGAGTTTTCAACTGAGCTGTGGGATTTTGCTTGGTATTTTAGAACCTGAGATTGCCTTGGGTCAGCTGCTGTGAAATGTGACTCACTCCTGCGTAGATACGCAGAGAGAAAAAGAAAGAGGGAAAAAAAAGACATGTACATCCTTTCGAACCGTGTATTACAATACAGCACTAGCCAGTTCAAATCAATAGGCTGCCACTGTGGCCATGTTCAGGAGTGCACTTTTAACGAGTATGTCACGCCTCCTGTCTCAGTCGGAATCTGAGACCTGGTTTAAAAGCAAATCGTGCGCTTTTCATTTACAAAGGTGTCTGTCGAGCCATATCTTGTGAATCTAATATTGCTTGCGGAATAATTGATTGCTTACTTTTGTTTTTGGCTTTTTTTTTCTTTCCCCTCCTTGTTTAGAGTAAGAAGACTCACATCCCTTACAGAGACAGCAAGCTGACGCGGTTGCTAAAGGACTCTCTGGGCGGGAACTGTAGAACCGTGATGATCGCAAACGTTAGCCCGTCATCGCTATCGTACGAGGACACGCACAACACACTCAAGTATGCCAACCGGGCCAAGGAGATCAAGTCCGCTGTAAGATCATGTCTCACACACACACACACAGCACAGATTTTAAAACTCACCCGCTAATAAGCATATTAAGTTATTCATTATTAATTTTTTAGCAGCCAGCCATTGATGTACGTCCATGACTGACACAGAACCACAATTTCAGGAACAGCAGCATGAAATTACAATTGAAATGTTCTCAATTCTATGCAAATTAGGTATGAAGTGTCAAGGCTATAAATCCAAAACGATTGACTCGAATGGTTTCTCAGACCAGTCCTCGTTCAGCATCGCTCCACATCCCCGCTCACAACTTTAGTTCCTACTGTTTAACCCACAAAAATGGAAGACAAGCTTACAACCTTGGTTTCTTCTTCTCGTATCATGCATGGCCTGTCATTAATACACATCCAAGAAAGTTCTATGAAGCCTAGCAAGAGAATCTAATCACGCAACCAATTTTCTCACTGATTAGTGCATTATTTGATCTGTTTTCAGACACTTGGCTTTAGGAGCCAATATTTATATAGCTACTTTTGTTTCTCATCAGCATTTAAAAAAAAAAAAAGTCTGGAAATTGAAGCAATTAAGATATAAAGGATGAACTTCTTCTTTCCTAACCCCTTGATTTTTATTCATTTATTATTACTAAACTCGAGTATTTCATACGTAAATTAAACCAGATATTTATAATATTTTACACATGTGAATGCACACATACTAAATACATCATAAAATACTGTTTAAGAGTCGTGGAAGTGAAGACTGAACATTACCAGTACAGGTATGAGAAAAATGACCCTTCAACAACAGAAGACCACATCGGGTTCCTATCCTGTCAGCAAAAAAACAGGAATCTGAGGCAACAGTGGATACGAGTTCACCGAAACTGGATAGAAAAACATCACCTGGTCATTTTCGATGTCTACTGCAGCCTTGCTTGACAGGACTGGAAGCCTGTGTGCTCTGCTGCTGCTGCTGCTGCTGCTGCTGCTGTAGTGAATTTTGAAACCACGGTTGTAAACAGTGGTTATTTGAGTTACTCTGGCCTTCCTGTCTGCTCAAACCAGTAGGGCCATTTTCCTCCAACCTCTCTCAACAAGGCATTCCCGCCCTCAGAACTGCCTCAACAACAACTACAGCATGCCAAAGTCACTGAGATAACGTTTTTTTTTCTTTTTTGTTTTCCCCCATTCTGATCTTCAAACATTAACTGAAGCTCTTGACCTGCATGATTTTATGCATTGCACTACTGTTAGATGATCGTCTGATCTGATAATTGCTTGAATGAGGAGGTGCGCAGGTGTTTACAGTGCTATTATAGTGGCCCGGTGACTGTGTATCTGAAATGTAATAATTACGCACTTTTCTGTCATCTCTCACACAGCTGAAAAGTAATGTTGTGAGTGTGGACAGTCATGTTGGACAGTATGCAGTCATATGTGAGAAACAAAAGGCTGAGGTAAGGAATTATTTGTTTGTTTGTTTATTTATTTTGGTCATGTTTACATTTCTCATAATTACTCTCTATTGTGTGTCCTGCAAGGAGAATCTTAAATGCAAACATACATCATAGGTCTCATAGCCTGTACTGTGTATGTGTGTAAATACGGTTTGTTTCTTTTGACAGATGAGATGGATAAGATAATTCGAAATGCATGTTGGTTGAGACCAGGCTAAGTGTGTCTGTGTGTGTGTGGTTGCAGATTATGCTGCTGAAACAGAAACTGAAACAGTACGAGGAGAGGAAGATGGAGCTCCCTGCCTTCAATCTAATCTCCAGCCAGAAAAGAGTTGAAATTGTGAAGTAAGCCTGCATGTGCATGCACATCCTTTGCCGTCACGCAGACATGCCGGGCATAGTTTGCAGGAAGCGGTGTGTGGCATGAGCCCAGCGTTTTTGTTTGTTCGGTTGTCGTTTTATTGTATGTCGTGTGTAACGAGTAACTTCTTTTCAACGCCGTCTTTTGAAAACTTTTAATACGTATCACTAATCGATGAGTAAGACTACACGGAACAAGACTCGAGGTCACCGCAGGCGGAGGTCTCTGTTTCTCGACATTTTTCATCAGACCCGCCAGGAATGGAAGCTCGCGTTTTTTCTGTTTTAATTATTTCCCTCCAGCTACTTATTCAGAGATGGGAATTTATCATAACGTGGCAACGCGCCCTGCTCGTCCCTCGCCAATTCCGTCTCCCTGTCCGGCTGCATCACGAGGCGCTCGTCAGCAAGTGCTGCAGCGCCATCCGTGAGACGGAGATAGAAAAGCGAGTGGGGGGGGGGGGTTGAGAGTAGGCGGCGGAGGACTGAATGAGTCCTACTCCTACGCATTTTCATTCACCAGCATTAGAATTCACAACTGGGAGGCAGGCGAGGGAGACAGAAGGGAGGAGTTCAGCAGGGTGGAATGGCGGCACACTCCTGCCTGCATTCAAAACTCTCCGTACACAGAAGGCTGCCGGTGGCACCACTGCACCTACGTCACACTATTGATGACCTCTCTTGCTCGTTCTCTCTCACTCTCTCTCTTCTCTGTTGCATTTAAAGCATTTTTCCCTCACACGCTCAACTCCCACCTACGCACAAATACCTTCCTGCGGTGAATGTGTGGGTTCTGTGTACGTTTTCCAGATAGGAGGAGGGCACTCGAGCGTTAACCGAACATAGCGAATGAACTCGGCGTTCCAACTGTAGCTGAAAACTTGGATTGCGGATCTTCAAAATGTCTCTGGCCACCGGAAACCGCAAACCTAGCACGTTCATCTGAATACGCAACGATGCCAGATATTTTGACCGAATGCTTCTAGCTGTTTGTTTTCTAACCCTCACTGCGTTCCTGTTATTAAAGGCTCTTTTCAAACAGCGACGGCACAGCACTAGAGAAATTGTCCGACACCGAGCGCACAAAGCCCCAATCGATAGCCCAAACAATGTGCAACAGAACACAACACCCTCTATGTGCGTGTCTGTGCTTGGCATCCTAAAATCCATCTGTATGTGACATTCAGGCTGTGTTTCTGTTCACTGTGTTTAGAAAGGGTTCACGATACAGCTGGCTTTAGAGGGGCTGTGAGCAAGTGAGCGCATGTAAAAGGAAATCTCATTCACGTTAATAGTTTAATTTTTAATTTGGAAACATTTTGGTTTTAGTCAGCTTCTTTTCATGATACAGTAGGTACAGTGCTAGCAATTATAGATGTTACTTACTGAATAGCATAGTATGTTTAACTGATTAACTGTCAGGGATGGCCTGACATGGAGAAGGCGGGGTTTATTAGATTACATGGAGAGGGTGGGGTTTATACCGCATCCAGCCACCTGGAGACGATCGAAATGTTTTGGCTTCACTTTTCAGGACTTGTGCGCACTCTTGGTATGGACTGAGTAAACCTCAGGCTTCCACACAATACGATTTCAATCCATAAGGCAACAATTCATCTACCTAGAATAGGTCCTTCTACCATCAACCAAATCCAATGTGTGTAGTGCAGCAAGTGGTGAGAATGAGTAGCTCACACTGTAAACACAGCATCTAGGTGTGTCACAGAACCATGAAGCATGTTTACATGCCAAACTTTTGATTTGAGAAAGTCATTTGGAGAAGGGGTTTCAGTAAATCCGCTGCTTGGAGACACCCAGGCTACCGAGTTGTTCCCCCATGTTCGCTGGTTTAAATCCACGCCAAGTTCAGCTCTCTTCTGATACGGCCTCAGTGCCAGAAGAGAGGCGTCGTATACATGTGGCTGTCCTTCTGCAAATGCTGTTTGTCTATGCTACCGGTTTACACAGGCTTCCACACCCTCTTCATGTGGGAGTAGCTGTTGACTTCAAATAAACTAGCTCTATTGTACTCTCGCCATTTTCAAGAACGACAGAGGTTTTACATTTCTTTTCTTTGTGTATGTTGCTTTGCCCCGCAATGTTTGGATTCTCAACAATACTATCATTGTTTGGTATGTTGGCGTTGTTTATATACCCACATGATCCTTTAGTATGACATAAACATCCAAGTGATAATTATGACAAATTATACAAATCTACATTGCAGCGCTGGGCTTTCGACTAGAAGCCTTGTTAAATAGTGTTTGTGTCGTGGTGCAGAATGTCCGAGTCCCTGCGCAGCGCATTTGCGGCACGGCTGCTACTGCGCAAGGAGCAGTTGGACATCGAGAAGCAGTTGAAGGAGAACCGGCTGAGGCTCGGTCACAGGGAGGAGTGGCACCAGCAGGGCATGCTATTCTTCCCAGATGACAAAGCAGAGAAGGTACCAGTTTCACCCTTTTACACACACTGCCAAGCATAAAAATGAGGTTGCACGAGGTCATGTTGTGTTTTTACATTTTATCACTGGCTTTCAAAAGATTAGCTCAAGCTGTGTGGTGTGTTTTTTTGTTTTGTTTTGTTTTTTGTTTGTTTGGTTGTTTTTCACCCCCCAGTTCTGGGGGTGTGGTTGGGGGGCTGGGGGATGTTGGGGGCAGGGTTATGTCAGGTCAGGTTATGATGATGTCATGTGTGCACTGACTGGAAAACCTGAATTCATCTAGTGAGGATTTAACATTTCGTGTTTGTTTGTGTGTGTTTAGGCCACCTGTAAGTACGAGCGTAAGCTGGCGTCTCTGCAGTCTCATCGGCAGCATCTACAGAGGCGTTTGGAGGAAAGCGGGAGGCGCTTCCAGGAGAACGAAGGTTGGCTCCACCGCCTCGAAAACGAGATGAAGCTGCTTGGGCACGACGGACACACTCCAGAGGTCAGTTCCAGGGTCAGAGATCACAAGCTGCATGGGCTTTCATAATGGCAATAGTTTGTTTGTTTGTTTTCCGGTTGAGGGATAATATTTTCCTCAGATATGGATCTGCTTCCTTGTCTAGAAACTGCGAAAAGGGTTTTATGTTTGCTGTTTGTTGTTTAAAACGGGTCTACACCTGAAATATATGCGGAAGCGCTTGAGTGGAAGCCAAAAGATAACCCGCTAAAAATAAGCGAAGAACTGAGATCAATGCTCCCTACTTTGATCTCTCTCTCTCTCTCTCTATCTCTATCTCTCTCTCACGCTCAGCTACTTCCTGAATCTATACACCTCACTCTGGCTTTCTCTCTACCTGTCGTTCTCTCTCTCTTTTCTTTTCCTAGAAGTAAAGCATCATAGCGATTCACCCACCAGTCCAATGTTCCGTGATCTGCTTGCGTTTCCGTATCCCTGCGTCAGAGGATAGTAACAGATTCCTCAGAAAGCACATTCGCAGAGAGCAAGTGAAAAACAAAGGCCACACTGAAACAAATCAGTGGAGCTGAGACCTGCCGCTATTGTTTTTGTGCCAGAGCTTCTCTCTACTGGTTTCTCGGTATAGATGAGGGATTGGTACAGTTTGATCCCTTCTAGGCCCAGAACCCTCCTCCTGCTGTCTCCTTGTTCTTGTATGAGCCATCCACGTCAGTGCACTACCCCCTCTTCACTTACACTGCTGTTTGTTTTTCCAGCCACCTAGCATGAGTGCTTGGGAGACTGGGCTCCTTATTTATTTATTTATTTATTTATTTATTTATTTATAAACCTGTTGTTGTTGTTGCTGATGTATATTCTCTGAGAAATCTTAGTGATGCTGCACAGTTAATTGCATTTTAATTGTGATGTGTTTAACTACAACTGACTATATTGAGGGCTTGGCTGAAGTTAGGTAATTGGCTAACATTAGATTTTAACATTTATCCACTTGTCTTTTTTTATGAGCTCTGTATTCATTGTTTTAGCTCTCTGTTCTACTGGTTGACAAATTGGAGGGGGGGGGTATTTCTTCCTTTTAGCATCCGTGGAGAAATGGAGAGAGATAGCACAGTATGGCCCAATATTCACTAGCAGTTTATTTAAAGAGAAAGAAATGTTGATGTCACAGCAACACACTGAGCATTCAAAGCCAGAACACCATTAGTCCTGTGCTAATTTATTTGCTTTGTGTATTTATACAGCCTATATCATCTCTTTAAACATGTCAAAATGAAACTGTCTGTTTGTACTGATAACTGTTTTCATTGGTGTGTGTGTGTGTGTGTGTGTGTGTGTGTAGGAGCTTAAAAAGGAGCTGCAATGCCACAGACTGCAGCTGCAGGTGGCTGACCTGCAGCAGCACATCGAGCACATGCGCTATCTCATCAGTTTGCAGGACCAAGAAAACAAACACACACACAAGTACGTATCAGACCCCGCAGAGTAGAAATAAGCAACATATACACTAGTGGGTTCAAAATCTTCATTCACATATTATTTGATGAATGAAACACATTGGTGTAAATTATACATTCACACGAATTAAAATGCAATCAATTCAAGTACAGTTAATTTCATTTTAAATCCTAAATTAAATTTGACATTTTTGGGTTGGGGGTTGGTGTTTTTTATTTTACAGGGGGTTGGGGGTTTTCGTTTCGTTGTGTGTGTGTTTTGTTTATTAAACATTGGTGACCGTCATAATATGGAAATTAGCCTTTTTTAATATAAAAAGACGATGTTACACAGTCTGTCTGTATTTTTCAATAATTGCTCTTCATGATACTGTCTCATGCACCAGAGATTTTTCCCCCAAGTGCGTGAGGTTTTTTTTTTTTTTTTTCTCAGTATGATGAAATGATATTGATATTGTGACGCAATACACTTTTTTGAGATATCGCAGGTATCAGCACTATTTTATAACTTTTTAAAACTGTAATATTATACGGTTAGATGTTAAAATTTTGTGCTCAATTCTTGTCATTGAAATTGTCATTATTTATGTATTTTATGTTAAATGCAGTACTACACAGAGAGAGGTAGTTTGTTAACTAACCTATTTATTACGATACATATTTATCATAGAAATATTTAGAAGTTATATTTATATGATTCTTCTTTCTTTCTTTCAAACCAACCACCTAGTCTCTATTAATGTTCTGTGTTGGATATGCATCCTGCATTTAATTTGCTACAGCTGCTTTTCTGTGAATAGTTGCCACTTCCATGTCTTTATTCAGATCATTTGATCATTGTGCTAAAACCTTGAAATTCATGCAGAATGTCTGTCTCTCTCTCTCTCCCCCCCCCCCCCCCCCCCCCCAGACTGGTTCACACCCTACTTCCTGCCTACCGCCGCCAGCGCCTGGCCCTTCAGGCAGCAGGCATCTCCACAGACGACACCGAGCAGGAGGAGCTGGATCACCTAGTGCGGAGAGAGCGGGCCGTGGTGTGGGCCGACCAGGAGAACACAGAAGAGAACGCTGAACCAAACGGGTGCACAGAGAACACCTGTCTCCAGCCCATTCTGTCTTTCTCTCACCTCATCACTCACCAGAACACACCATGCAGTGAGTGCTGCGCTCTACGAACGGCAGTTTCTAGGCCAGCTACTGTATAATTATCAGAGGCACATCAGAATTGATTCAAGTCAGTGTGTATTCAATTTATGTGTTTACTCAGTTATTTAAGGACAAAACTCATCACACATCTTCCATAACTGAACTTATGTCTGAGGGAAACACGCTCAGCACTGTTTACTTGAGGTGAAACATGACATGATATTTTTCCCTGCCTGTGCAGGGAGGCAGATAGTATTCATAAAATTTTCGTTAGTAATGACGGAAAAACAGTGTTTTGGTTTTAATACAGAGGATACACATTAGGTCCAGGGACATGAACTAACTGGGTGAGAAAGGTTTTGATTGATTTAGTGTAGATTTTTGCATGATCACAGTAAAACTTCATTCGTGCTGATAGTTTAACAGTCCTGTTGTTGTAGCTTTGTTTATTTGTGTGTACAGCTGTGTGAAGTGCTTTTATCCAATGGTAGTTCTGTCTCAACTCTCTACAGGTGCCGAGAAACACACACGCAGAGTCTCTCAGCGGCTCAAACTCTCTAGCTCACCGAAAGGTAAACGTGTGTGCCATCATTCTCGTGGTTCATGCTCGCGTAAAGTGCTGCAGGGATGAATAAAAGTGAAACATTAATAGTCATGTGAATTTTTTTTTTATTACATATTTGGACAAGCGAACATTTGATCCTCTTTGAAACAGTGCCTGTTAATGAAGTTGATATACTTGAACATAACCACAAGGAAAATGAGCTTTTTCAATACTTTATTTAAAAGAAATATCAATAGATGTGATATTCTTCTGTGGGAAAAGTAAGAACACCCTTGTTCTCAGAAGCTAGTATTGCCCCCTTTAGCAGAAATAACCATAAATTTGTGACCACTCTTCCATGTAATATTCTTTCACTTACAAGATGTTTTTGTGGGTTTTCTTGCATGTACTGCCTTTTCAAATCCCCCCACAACAATTCAATGAGATTCAAATCCGGGCTTTGACTAGGCCATTCCATAACCCTCCATTTCTTCTTTTTGAGCCATTCCTTGGTGGATTTGCTAGTGTGCTTAGGATCATTATCCTGTTGAAAGGCCCACTGTCGGTTCAGCTTTAACTGTCGGACAGATGGTCTCACATTATCTTCAAGCACTCTTTGATGTGATGCAGAATTCATAGTTGAATCAGTGAATGCAAGCTGTCCAGTCCCTGAGGCAGTGAAGCAACCCCAAACCATAACATTTCCACCACTGTGCTTCACAGTTGGTATGAGGTGCTTCTCTTGAAAAGCTGTCTTTGGTCTGCACCAAACATCTCTGCTGTTACTGTGGCCAAACAACTCTATCTTTGATTCATCTGACCAGAGCACATTATTCCAAAAGGCTTTACAAGACTGTCATCTTGTAAAGGCTTTTTCCTGGCAAGCCTCCCATGCAGGTCAAATTTGTGAAATCTTTTTCTGATTGTAGAAGCATGCACTTTGGCACCAACAGTTGAAAGACTTGCTAGCAGATACTGTGATGAAATTTTGGGGTTCTTGAAGACTTCTTTTTGCCTCAGACGGTCTGCTCTTGGGCTGAATCTGCTGGGACGGCAAGTCCTGGACAAATTGGCAGTTGTTTGAAATCTGCTCCACTTGTGGATTATTTTCCGTACAGTGGAATGATGTAATTCAAATAATTTTGAGATCTTTTTAAATCCCTTGCCAGACTCCTAGGCATCCACAACTTTTTTCTGAAGGCCTTGCAGAACTGCTTAGATCTTGGCATGGAGACACCACACACCTCAATAGCAAAGGGAACACCAGACACTAGATATGAGAGGAGTATAAATAAGACCGGTTCCACCTGCACTCCCTGAGCAGGTTCTAATCACTGACAACCAATCTAGAACACTCGATTCTAATTATATGAATTTGAAGGTGTGATAAATGTAGGGGTGTACTTACTTTTTCCATGTGACTGACCTGTTTTTGTTTTTTGGTTAATTTAAATTGTGAAAATTACTACAAAATGTCGATTTTATGTCATTTGACAGAGTATCATCTTTATTAATAGGCACTGTTTCAAAGAGGATCAAATGTTTGCTTGTCTAAATATGTTTTAAAAAAAAAAAAAACATTTTCATGGGGTGTACTTATTTTTTGACATGACTGGAACTGTGTAAAAAGTGTCGAATACCGCTCCTTATTTTTGCCATTTTCCTTGCCGTGTGTCACAGCTCTGTCTTTGTCCCTTCAATCCTCTACTCTGTTTTCCCCACACTGCACTTCAACATACTTCAGCTTCAGTCATTAATCCAGCCTCCAGTGACGCGCGCATCACTCATGTTTCTTGTGTATGTGTGTATTTGAGTAAGAGCGAGGGAGACAGATCCATGACAATGCCAAACACTTTGTTGTCACGTCACTCTGAACGCTTACAACTTACTCTTTCTCACCAGTGATTAGATTTTAGCAGACATTCCATACTTTTTTTTTTTTTTCTGGCTTTTTTGTACTTGCTGCTAGATCGGATCCGTCATCCACATTGAATAGAAGTTGCAATTAGTTAAGTCAAATCTGCATCCCATGAAATAAACTGCGAATGAAAAGTGGCAAGCATCGAGAACATGAGAGAAAACTGTTCCAAAATTCCACACAGAGAAAAGACCAGGGTTTGCGATACGGTTCCTTTGCACAGCTGACTTAATAAATTGACACTCGCAGACGTTTAAGCGTATATTGAGAAAAGGGGAAAGGAAGAAAGAGGGAGGAACCCTATTGGGGAATGGTAGACGGCTTGAGTTATGGCTCTGTAAATCGGCCATAATGATATTTGCTGCAGAACAGGTGTTATTCATTTGATTGAGACACATTGTGGGGAAATATAGGAACACACTAGGTCCCAGATGGGGTCCTGCATTGGGTGAGAGGGAAAACCATAAAGCCAGTGAGGCTGAGAAATGATGGTGAAAAGAAATAATCTGCAGCACTGAGACCTATTAAAATCCTTATATGGCTGACTTCTAAATTGTGCATTAGGAATAAATCATAATCCTTGGCCAATGGATTTATTCTGTTCCAATCAATAGCTTTTGCTCTTGGCCTGTGCCACATTTCTCAGATTTCGAAATATCAGTTCTGTAAAAATTCCGATTTATCGTTCACACAGGAATACATTTAAGAAAGCCGAACTCTTTAAAACATACTCTAACTGTTTCCTCCTTTTGTCGTTCGTGGCAGTTTTTCAGATTTAAAAGAACGTGAAATGAATCCGGTTCTGGACCGTGCTTCTCGTGTAATCTCTTTCCTCATAATCTCTGTGTCTTTCTCCCACTCCGTTTTCATTTCATTAAGCAGTGTTTACATAATTCTTAATTACATCAGTGTTTATGCATTCTTCTTTTCTTCCGGTGATTTATTTTGCAGTCTCGCTTGTTTTGTTTTCTCTTTTGTCCATCCTTCTTTGCAGTCTCATTTTCCTCTACTCTCTCAGTCTACCCCTCCCTCCCTCTCGTTCTCTCGTTCCCCCCCCTCGCGGCCCCACCCCGCTCCCCCTGCTCTTCTCCAAGTCTCATTCATAAAATCGCTGCCGAGCGGAAGAGGAAGGGACAGGCGGCGAGCTGAGGGGCTCAGTCACGTAGGGTATGAAACGCAGCCGGATCATCAGCATGGCGAGAGGGAGGGAGGGAGGGAGGCAGCAGCCAGGCGACCCTAATCCGAGCCGTTCTGTCCTCCAGAAATAGAACTTCGTGCATGTATTAATCCCATCATCCAGAAATACGGCATCCGGAGCACTCTGGCATGTACACGCACAAAACCTCGAACATCACCCTCAGCCCTGTCTGTTATTACACCGCGTTCCTCACACACAGGCTTCAATCATCCAGCAGTGTGTGTTTGTTTGTGTTATTGTCATTCAGACCCAGTAGTGACGTAGACGAGTGCTGTTTTCTATCCGTGAGCATCGAACAGGGCACACTAGGCCTCAGCTCATCTCTAATATGTTTTTACTGAACCCCCCCCCCCTACACTCCTGTATAAGGGTTCGTGCACTTGTTAGCCATTACAGCAACATGCTGTCCTTTCAGGCAGTCCAACTTGGAGAGAGTGACAGGAGCTCTTAAAGGATACAGCTGCTGTCTTTATCAATCACACTTCCTCTTTGTATATCTGCACATGTTCTCCCCTCCTCCCTACTCTGTCCATGAGTCAGTGTGCAGCGAGAACGCGACGTGTTCCAGCATACTTCAGCGCTCGATACTCAGTGTCGGACCTCTCCAACAGCGTCCAGCATCCTTAAGCCTCCCTATGCATACACACACACATCGCATGAAACCTGTTACCCATGACAGCATGTGTTTGTTAAACACCTTGCCTGGACAACACTTTCTCTGATTTGAGGTTTTTTATACACACACACACACACACAGTCTTTGGTTTCTCTTTCTCATCCTCGTTCTACCCTGAACTGCACTCCTTCTCTCTCCCACTTTCCTCTCCAGTCAGGTGCACTGCTACTGACTCATCTGACCAGGTGACGAAAATAGCTAAATTATTCAGTAGTGGATGCATATAGAACTACTCCGGATAGAAGCATCAGCTCTATGAATAAACTTGAACATATGGGATATAGAGTGCTAGTGTGGTTGAAGAGGGACTGGGAGTATCATGAATGAACGTGTGACTCATCATCCGTCATCGGTGCGTGCTTGTACTCCGTGTACCATTTTAAGAAGTGAAGGGAGAGGACCTTGATCAGGATTTTGTGCGATTCCGCTCACATCGTCAGTGTTTGGGTTTGCCTTTTCGTCGATTTGTCTGAATTTAACGTAGAGCTCACGCCGAATGACACACAGTGACACATCTGCATTGTGAAAACACAGCTTAGCAACCATTTGACAAATCCATGCTTTATTCCAGTACCCCATTGTTCAAAACATATGTACGACTATAGTAACATTGGTATAAATTATTATTTAAAATTGTGTCGACTGTGTAGAGCGTGTGGCAGTTTAACGTGGATTTCTACAGTGTTTATACTTCACCCAACACACACCGAGCATAAAAACAGAACACAACGTAGGGATTTGCATTTTGAAGGGCACAAGTCGTGTGTGTCACAGAGCCGGCATGGATTTGGAAGCGCACACGCATAGGATTGGCATAGTATAGAATGGATAAGAGAGACGTGCGAACTTATTTGCAGTATAGCACACACAAAGAAGCGGTTTCTTAAGGTCGAATATTATTAATCAATCAGTTTGTTGGTTAAGTGTGGACTGTGCCGAAAATACACAGCTCCTGTTTAACAGGCAATTGATAAATGAATTCATGAGAAAAATATGAACTGGATAGATCAGAAATTGACTGATATGGCACACTTTCTTTCCTCCTAATTTAAACTTAAATGGAGCTTTTTCAGAAAGCTCAGGAGTGGATGCACATCCGTTCTTTGAAAGGCCAAGACCCGTGGGTTAATGCATAACTCTGTGAATTTCTCTAAACCTGAATGTTCTCCTGTGGTAAATTGTCTAATCAACAAACCTAACAATTTTATTAAAGCATCCATCTAAAGGAGCCGCACTAAATGTTCAGTCTGTTCAGGCTATCTGTCTTACCTAACTTTGCTTTGTATGTCAGTTTTGTCTGCTTTACAGACTAAACCAACTTAACAAAGTAACTAATGTCTGCTTATTTTAGCTTATTAATTGTATTAAGTGCTGTTTTTTTTCTTTCTTTTACCTGTTTCTCTTTCAGAACCTACCCCTGGAGAGGAGCATGAATCTGAAACTGTGCCTAAAATGCCAATCAGGAGGAAGCTGGCAATTTCTCCTGTGAAGCCTGGCTCAGGATGTCAAGGTGCAGTGCCGTCTCACTGTCCTCCAGGCCTGCAGGAGGTGCTGGGTCAAGAGGGCGTGTACCCGCTGCCGTACACTCCCGAGACACAGGCCTCCACCGCTCCAGTTTCCATCCACCCTGATTCCACCTTCGACTTGGGCGGAGATGAACAGGGGGACGAGACTATTCAGGTTAACAGCACAGTAATCCTGTCTCCCAAATCAGACGAGCCCCCTGGAGGTTCAGGCCTGAGCCAACTCCGTGTCCTGCGTGCCAATAATTCCAACGATGCCCCTAAAAGGTAGGAGCGAATGAGCATCACTCGAAATGCACAGTCTAGGGAAAACATTCAGCTTGGAGTGTGTGCTATATACAGTAGATCCTTCATTGGGATGTTGACAAAATGTGGTGCAGAGACAACACAGGGTTAAAGATTAAAGTTTGCTACACAGTTGTAAGATGGTCAGGGCTTTTATCCAGGTGAATGATGGAGGGTGATAACTTTGAGTGGTTTGTAGGTTGGAGATTCCATCTCTTCTTGATCTTCGGCGATCCAAACCGTCCTACATGGCCATGACATCAGCAGCACATGGAAAACGCAAGCTCAACAGGTGAGTGTTGACTCAGTAACTGCTCACTAACATGGTCTCTTGGTATATTTGTTTTATATATATGTATATGTGTGTGTATAAAATTAATTGCCTGACTCGATTTGTATGAAACAAACAGTGTTTGTCGCTTGTCATATGAACGAAACCCGGTCAAATTAATTTGTACAAATTAGAAATTTCTTAGCTGACCCAAACCTGCCCAGACCTATGTTTTGGTTATGTTTTGGAAACCTAACCAAGCTAGTTAAGTGCATTAAGAGAGACGGGGGAATATACCATCATATAACACTTTGTATTTGTGCTTTTGACAATAAGTCACAAAGTCGTTGGTCAATGTTTCAGCTGTGCGAAAATTTGTATTTATTTTCTCTCGTTATGTTTAACCACGTGGTGACTTCTTGTAAAATGATGGCTTTCCGGATTCTGAAAAGATCATCTGTCACCCATGAGCGCTAATTAAGCCTCCTAGGTTAAAACCATCGTGCAGTCGGCTGCATCGTGGTGCAGCTGATGTGTGTAGTGCAGCAGGTAGCAGGATTCAGAAACACTATAGTTGGAGCATTTAAATATTTAAGTTTATACATAGCTACATATCAAGTGTCATTTTTTTTTATTTTCCGAAAGTCAATAACAAGAATTTATTTGTCCTCTAGACTCACAACCAAGAATAAAATTTTAATAGCCTAGGTAGGGAATCTGTTTGTATCTGGTGCCTGTGCTAGGTTTTTTTTTTTTGTTTTTTAATCCACCCCTGATTTGTGAGCAGAGAATACTTACAGTTCTATGTGCATGTTTGTGCCCTGCTCCAGCAATGGAAAGGAGATTGGCCCAGATGCTACCCAGAGTGTTGCAGCTCCCAAACGTATAAAACGTGATCCCTCCGATACCACGAAACCACTCCGGGTGCAACGCTTTGGAAGTAAGCATGGTCTTTCATACAATTTGATTCACGTGCATTGCTTTTTTTTCCACTGAATCCCTTTACTGACATCTTCATTTAGGTTCCAGCTGTCCAGAATTCCAGCTGTCCCTCTGGGCTCTGTCTTTATTTCAGAAGTGAAGCACGATCATCCCTTGTGGCTTTTTTATTTATTTATTTATTTTATTAAGCCTTTATATAATCTATTATGTTTGTCTAAGTGCTAATGAAGTGTTAGGGCAAGGCCACCTGACAGCTGTTAAACTCTCGGCCAAAACATATTCCCAGGCTCCTCCCATTCTCACTGCCTCGTACACTTGAGGTCTCCCTTCCCAGTCTTCTTTCTATTAACCCATCAGTCTTTCTCACTTTTTTTTTATTTACAAGTCTCTAACAGCAATTTAATTGTTTTCCTCTTTTTAAAATTTTTTTCTTCATGTTGTCCTTTCACTCTTCAGAATCATCCGAGAACGAGCCAAGCAGGAGAGTGGTACGCAGCGTATCCGAGGGAAATCTCCATCAGCTCGGCCCTCGTAAGACCAAATCTGCTTTTTTGGGCCCCGCTGCACTGTTCAAGAAAGTCACCAAGAGGATGTGAAATGTCTCCAGCATAACCACTTAACCACACATGTCTTCTAAAAGCTTCATGCACTGATCACTCTCTCTCACACACACACACACACACACACACGTCTGCCTTATGGACATTGTGAGGAGATTTGAAGAGACGAGACGTCCTAAGGGTATAAACTGGACCGTGTTGATGTAGTGAATGTCATTTTAAATTTTTTTTTATTTTAATGTACAGCTTTTTAACAATATTAAAAATAATTTTGTACATAGAATGTTTCAACCTAGTGTCAAGTGGAAAAATAAACTTGCAATGGTTTTTGTTTTTAGTTCCTAGTCCTTCGTTGTTTTCCTTCTATAGAAACCTTTTAGACAATTAATATTTCCTGTACAAGGCAAGACATTACAATAAAATGCTCTGGATACTTTTTTCTACATGTGCAGTTGCTTGCAATAAATGTTCATTGAAGGTTCTATTTATATATATATACATCTCTTCAGGGCAAAAACATATATAGTTTTCTGGCAACAAGATTCAGGATGTTGAAGGTCTTAATGTGACTGACTAAGCATACCTTTGTGTTTCCAGCAGAAGATTGTATAACAGTCTAACACAAATGGCATTTCAGAGCAAGATCTATTCACTAGACTGAAAAAGGTTCACAGAATCCTGTGTTTAAGTGTTATTAAATATATATTTTTATGTTAGTGGTGATGTGTTTGCTGGCTACAGGAAAACAGTCTGTGATTGGTCATTTGTAACGTCAGTCAAATTACCTCTTTTTGTGCAAGTATGTGGATCTTCGCCACATTTACAGACAAAACGTACTACAAAAAATCAAAAATCCAGTATCTCAAAATATTAGAATAAGTGAGTGAATGTAATGTTTTGACCCTGTCCCGGTTCCCATTGAGCGGTCCCTCCAGGATTTTGCGATCACAGGAATGAACACAATCAAGGAAATACCCCAATATTGGTAGGCGCTTGCAATTTTTCAAAATCGCCACAGATTTGCGCCAAAATGCGTCATGTGACGTCATCACAACGTGCGTTCCTCCCAAACCCTCTTCAATTCACGTGCGTCAAACGTGAGTACAGAAGGGTCTCCTTTACCAACAGACATCACTACAAAAGACCGTGCTGAACAATTTCATTCAATTCAAGTAGTTTTCCGCAACAACAAAAATGCACACACAAATCCAGCAAATTTCATCGCAAGCTTTTTTTTAAAAAAAAAAAAAAAAAAGCTGCAGCAAAACCAAATATTGCAAAAAAAAATAATAATAATAACTGCGAAAGCCTGTATGGACTGATCGAGAGTGTATCAGAGAACAGACACTTCCTCTAGGAGTTCATAAACCCTGTACCAGCCGAAACATCGGCTCCGGGCGTAAGTACAGAAGCTCGTTAGAAAATCAACAAGAAGGAGGTAAAGGAGTTCAGCACAGAAGAGGACCAGCAGCTTGTTCTGATATGAAGGGTTTCTATGGTTTCATCGTGCATTAAGCTCAATGGCACATTAGGTTGTGTTTATTGTGAAACAGTTTTTATGTTAAGGTATGGTTGTTTTTTTTCTTGTTAGGAATAAATGAGAAAGATCTCATGGACCACTGAGTGATAATTATGTGATAGATTTTTGTGCTGTACATACAGTAGCATTCGTCACTGTTTATACTGATACTGAGCTGTAGACAAAACAGTAATGTGAGCTCGTCAGTTTAGTCCCCTGGGTCACTTTTTTCTTTTCTTTTCTTTTCTTTTTTTTTTTTTTTTTAAATACTCCTGCTGCCAAACATCACAAAAGAATGGTGTTAAACATGCATTTGGACACCTGCCTGCTAGTTCTCCATCTCTATTCAAGCAGGATTTCCAGGGCTGAGCATTGTGCCTACTGCTGCAGTGAAAATATCTACATTTTGATGCAAGTTTCAATACTTGTGTTTTGCATCAGAGTGCATCTGCTTCAAGGCTTGAACAGCACACACATCTCTCTTCTCTCCGCTCTCTATTGCTCTGTCACACTTAGTCGTTGATGAAAATGTCTTCGTTGAAGCTCTTTTGGATTTTTTTTTTTTTTCCAGAAAAAGGGAGGTCTCGACTAAAGTTTATTAACTTTGTCTCAGCCAATGAGGCGGATACTGTGTCTGAAACGGCGTCCAATAAGGCCGAGCGAGAGGCCGGAGGCGGATGTTGCTTAGCAACTGCAGGTAGAATCTAGGATCATGTCGAAGTCATTGTCTTATCTCGGATCCATGTGAGACCTCACATGTTTATTACAGTGTTTTTTTGTGTGATATTTATGGTAGAAACATCTTTGTGTCAAATGTTACACAAGCATGTGAAGTTGTCTGATTGGCTTAAAGGGCAAAAATCACAACAGAGAGCATTGTGTTTCTTCGCCAATTAGCAAAATGAGCCTTCTTAGCCTTTAGGATTGCACTTGCAAATGTCTGTCAATAACAGAAGCACTCCATGTGTTAGTCCAATCTCTTTAGCTAGATCAATAAAACCAGTCCATGCTGATATTACTGCAGGAACTCGTCATATCTGTCAGAAAATGTCCGAAGCCAATACATGTTTGTAAACATTAGTGTCAGTAGGGATTATCTCAAGCAGACCAAAACTGTTCATACACACTGCGCATTTGAATCACTACGCAACTTACTAACTCGTTTATTATTTTTTTACTTCCTATCTTTGTTAGTATGAACACGTGTTCATTTCATTAACAGTATAGCTATGTGTTTTGTTCATAAAAATAACAGTGACGAAGGCAAGTGAGGACAAAACGATGTGACGAGAAAACCGGGGTTGGGGATACTGTTGCTGCGTTTCAACTCACACTGTTCCCATAACAGGTGAGTGGCGGAAGAAGACGCACTCATCCTCCTACGTGCCGATGTAAACAGATGCGTGCACTCCTCCCACGATGCGACACAGCATCGTTGTCACCCCACCTCCCCCCAACCCCAACTAGCCGCTTCACAGATGCCATTCTTTTGTCCCCCAGGTAATTACAGCAGCGTCTGTGAGCCTACAGCACAATCCGGCCTTGAGCGCTTTTCAACCCGCCGGCACGCCAAACATATTTAACACACTAACGTTACGGCTGTTATTCCGCCTGCTGACATAAGACAGGATAACGCCGGATTCGGGATGTGTGTCAGGAGTCATAGTCTTATCAAGTTACATGAAGTGTACTGTATGACATCAGTCTGTAATTAATTAGACCATGTTGACTTGAGTGTGGGTTCATGTTCTTATATTCATGTTTCATGAGTACTTACCCATTACTTTATCAAAAATGCCTAAAGCAGTTTTTCGTCCAACGTTATTATAGGCCTGGAAATAAAACTGCTCATTCAGTTATTCAGCGTTATCATTGTATTGTTTTGGGGGGGAAGGGGGGGGGGTGTTGTTAGTTTTTGTTTTTTTTCCAAACATGCTTTTAGGGCACCTTTTAGGGCTCTGCTCTCATTTAAGAATTAGAATATGAAAAAGACGAGTTTTTTTTTTTTTTTTATATAAAACTTTCAACTTTTCATTATATCTCAAAGTGCTTCCCAATCATAAAAATAAGAAAACAATGAAGCAAAATAAACAAAAACAGATTCAATACATTTAAATATCTTTTAATGGCACATGCTACTTGGCTACAGCCACTGAATAATACGTTTATCTTTACTGAAAAGGGGAAACACTGAAAATAGCAAGGAACTATATGCTCAAATATGATCAATTAACTTTTTTAAACATTATAATCATACTGATATGGGCGTGTTTGGTATGTTTGTTTGATAAGTTATTGTTTTTTTCCTTTCTCTCTTTCTTTCTTTTTGTAGAATTAAAAAAAATCTAATTCTGTAAGGCATTAGCATAACCCTATGTTAAGAGTTGAGGTTATGAATGGATCTGCGGCTCATTATGTATTCAAGTAGTATTTATATATACAGTCAGGTCTATAAATATTTGGACAGCATCCATCCATCCATTTTCTATACCTCTTATCCTACAGGGTCGCGGGGAACCTTGTAAAAATGAGTTTGGATGATTTGAATGGTTCAATACCTGTTTTCTTAGGTTCTTTGAAAAAAAAAAAGACATTTAGGAGATGTTTGGAGAGGAATCGGGTTGTGCTTTTATTTTCCCTCTGGGACATCCTGCAAGAAGTCCTGTGCGGCATCTCTGAACAATTCTTGATTGTTTGTATGAGCAAAGTGTACACAGCAGTTAGAAGTGTTATTAAGTGATTTCACAAAGAAAACGGATCATATAATGGAGCGAGGATAAAACAAAAAGAAAAACACAACAGAAAACTGAGATGAAGAGAATGTGACTGATATTAATGAATTAGTTGAGAGGTTGAAGACAATGTACAAAGTGTGATTTGATTTGTATTACCATGTGAAACTAAACCAGAAATAGATGTTGACTCATATCTGCCCTTAGTGACTCTTGCATAAAACATCCTGATGAGCTGCAAATCCTTTGAAGATCAGTGGGAGTGGTTTCTTTAAGTCAAACTAAGGATGAAAGCCTTGAGGATAAAAAAGCTTTAATAAAACAGTATTAAAACAGGGTGTAAAAGGCATCACATCCATCCACTTTTTATATTTTGAAGCGTGCATTTTGAAACGTACATTGTATCATTATTTACCAAATTTAGAGGATAACACTACAGTATAAAGGGTCACATATTAGACATTAATTATTAGCTAATAAGTGTGCATATCTCTAAATACGACATTATTTTAACAACTGTATTTAATGTTCTCGTTTTCTTAACATCTCCTCCTTAATAATTTCTCATTTCTGGAAATATGAAGGCTAATTAACGATTAGCAAAGTAACTGAAACTCTAATTGTTCGTTCCACACACGTTTCAACAAGATGCATAAAGAGATAAAACGTCTTATTAAAAACGACTGCTCTGTTTTGCATGTGTTCAGTACTGAGCTCTATTTTACAGTGCAAACTCCAAAATACTGGCAGTACTTGGCAATAGTTACTGTATATAAGGTAAAACAACAATGAATGCAAAGACAGTAGAATTAAAAATGACAGGTTTGGGGGTGTTTGGTGAATATGACCAGAATATGAAGCTAAAGGTTTGTAAACTGGACATTCAGAAGGGTTCCAATTTCACATGAGTATATTTTATCTGGTGCACGGTGGCTTAGTGGTTAGCACGTTCGTCTCACACCTCCAGGGTCGGGGATTCGACTCCCAGCGTGGTGCTGTTTGTGCGGAGTTTGCATGTTCTCCCCGTGCTGTGGGGGTTTCCTCCCCCAGTCCAAAAACATGCATGGTAGGCTGATTGGCATGTCCAAATTGTCCGTAGTGTATGAATGGGTGTGTGAATGTGTATGTGATTGTGCCCTGCGATGGATTGGCACCCTGTCCAGGGTGTACCCCGCCTTGTTCCCGATGCTTCCTGGGATAGGCTCCAGGTTCCTGTGACCCTGAAGAAAAGGATAAGCGGTATAGAAGGTGGATGGATGGATATTTTATCTGAGCAGAATTTTAAAAATACTGGCAAAATTTGACATTAAGGGTCATATACTGCACAAAACGGTATCACCTACAATACAAAGCAGAAATATGAGAACATACAGTATAATAAAGCACAAATAAGCTGTTTCCAAATAGCTTTTTTTCCACTATCTTTATGCAAACTTATTAGCTGTGAATTAAAATGTATTTTACCAGAGATCTGTTCAATTGGTCTTGCCTCCGTTTGCTGAGAATAAAATACAACACTCCGTTCAATGAAGGTAAAAAAACAATACTGCCGTCTTCTTTTTCTGATGTACACTTATGTAGTAACAAGTCAATGATTTATCAGGAAACATTTCATTGTGGCACAGCAAAATTTGACTGGGGCTTGTGCTCCAGTAAAAAGGGTCTAGCGATGCCCCTGATCAAACCCTGATCGAGCCATTGTTGATTGTTTTCGTGTAACAGCATGCCCCCAAAATGTTTTATTCCATACATACTGTATGCGATCCTCTGTATTGAAATGTTACCATTTAGAAGCAGATATCGTGTTGTAAACATTAAAACTATGGATCATGTCATTGGAAATTTGAATGAAATCAGATATTCTCATAAGTATGCAATTAGAAAGAACCACAGAACCGTTTCTGTGATTGTTTCCTTAATAAAGAGAATATTCTAATATTAATATTATTAATGTTAATATTCTATAAATGCCACATCCATTCTATAGGTCTTAGTGTTACCTGATTTAATTATTTCTCATCCTTTTTTGTGTAACAACGTTCCACTTCTTACACTGCACCTTTCAGAATCTACTGACCAAACTAAACGACTAGGAGAACCATCACTAGGCTCCTACCACAATCAACTATGCTGATTCAATTCAGCTCCAGTGAATACCACTGATGATGTAAGCGAGCCGACGACGCCTCGGAGTCGAACACAGAGGTGAGAAATGGTTTGCCTTTTACGAGAACACGGAAGGTCAGAAAAAGTCACAGGAGGTCAGCACCTGAGTGGAACCGCTGCAGGAAAAACAGCAATTATGACATATCAGAATCAAAATCTGAATCTGTGATGCAGATACCAGTGTTTGTTTATCAGGCATGCATGTTTTCTGCTGGTTTGCGAAAAAACACTGTAAATCTTTATTTCTTGTTCTAATTTTTGTCAATAACTGCAGCCTTTTTTAAAAAAAAAAAGCTTTACAGTCTTATATGTATCTGTACTGCATTTTCATTGATGTAACACTATGGATGTTGGATATTGGATATGGATATTGAGAGTAAACTCTATGAGCAATTCTCTGAGCGTCTGTGACTGCCCTATGCTGTGTTTATTGCCATCCTCTCTGAGTGGAAAATATTCAAATAGATGGTATGGAAATCTCTGGATGAGCGCCGATTTGAAATGTAAAGCAGGGTCTCCAGGAGATGAGCTGGCGCCCTGCTGCACCCTCTCCATAACTCAGCCAGATATCCGAAATTCCGTGTGCAGGGAGAAATCCGCGGACCTGGAGCAGGTGTGGAAATCGTACCCGATCAAATGGGACCTCTGGTCCGGCGCCCAACTCTTCGCAACGTGAAGGTAAGTCAAAAATGGACACACCCTGTTGCTGTGTGTGTTCGATTCTTTTGATTTTTTTTTTGTTTGTTTTTTTGCTGTACAAATACAAGAAGCAAAGTGGGAAGTTTAGCCCCTGATCTGCTCCTCAAAATGTAACACCTCTCTAGATGTGTAAACTGGCTGTGGATTTATTTCTGATTCTTATGAGTAGAACATGTTTTTTTACGACTGTACGTTTACGTGAGTTTTTGCGAAGAGAAAGCTCTCGAGAGCTGGTTTCTGAGAGAAAACAATACAGCTGCCATTCAAATATATTCAAACCAGCCTGATGAAGTGCCACAGCAACCTCATTGAGGAGGTGAATGACAACAGGCAATGGCCCTTAGCATGGAACTTTTGAACGACGGAAATAATGTGTCGCAATTAGGTTACATGCCGAATGAGTCCTCTGGGAGATTTGCCACAGAATGAATGTCGCAGTCAAAGTCACAGGAGCTTGACCATGACCTCTGCAACACGGTAGGAAGGAATTTGGGAAATGATCCTCCTTCCTTTGAATCTAGAAGTCAAAATCTAAGGTTGTAGTTAGGGGTGCTACATATACAGTAGAGATAGTGGTTGTATTTTTTTTATTTAACATATATGATTTAATTTGAATTAAAGTACTAACTACTACTAGCCTCAGCTGGAACTAGGACAAACCATAACCTTTTTCAAGCATACCCCGATTTCTCTCAATTTAATCGGTTTCACTACCCACACACTAACGAGTTCTCCCCATTACATCACAGCTAACAGCATGAAGCTTGAATGCTAACACATGCTTTCTCCTAGATATGCGAAGTTAGCTAGGTGGCTACTCTCGCTCTGATTGACCAAGCAGAAAGGATTGCCTTTTATGGAAAACTAAAGACACTCTATTTGCATGTTCCAAAGCCTTGGTGTCACACTAAGTCCTGAAATCTCTCTTAACACAACGTAGTATAGTGGTCAAAATATTCCTATATTTCAAATCTTTCATTTCAAACAATCAAGTTTCATCACTAAAGCTGCCAAAGCAACGACCAGCTGCAAAAAATGATAAAGATTCGAGCAAAGGACAATGGTTTTTGTTGTTTTTTGTTTTGTTTTGTTTTGTTTTGTTTTGTTTTTTAATTAATTAAGTTATTAAAAAAAAAAAAAAAAAAAAAAGGTACAGCCAATAGCCCAACCCTAACCCTAACTTTTCATATCAATTGAGTTGTGCAAATGTTTACAAATTTGCCAGCGGGCAACCATGTTGGCCACAAAAGAAGACATCTCAAAAGCTAGCTTTTAGAGTTTTGCCCATGTGAATGCATCATTTACTAGAATGTACTTAGCAGGTGTTTTACTTCTAACTTCTAATACTTCTACTGTGTGGGTTCTTTGTGGAAACTGAATGTTTTTAGCATCTGAATGGTGCTTATTTTTTGGTATTACATTAACAAATGTGTACATTAGCTGTTTTTTTGGTTAAATTTCCATTTGTATGTGCAATTTAAGAAGTCAGAAGAGTAAATTAGCCATAGTAAAGTTTCTTATTATCAACCTAGTCATATGAACAATCGACACTGAGATTGTAATTGGTATAAAGGCCATTTCATTGGTTTTACTTCAATGAAGTTAGATTACGCTTCTGACAAGTAGCTAATCCTAGCTGTACAGTTAAAGTCAAATACAATTTCATACAAGTTTCACACTGTTCAGATTCCTCTGACTTTGCTCTTGCGAGATCCTACTGAGCAGTTGCCATTGAACAGTGATATTAGATTCCTCACTTAACATATTGAACAGAGACAGCTCTAAACGAAGGTTCCACAAGATTTAATCGGATAGTTCTCAGTTCTCTCAGTTCTAGCTTTCTAAAGAGGTTCTGCTTGGAACCTTTTCTGAAAAAGAAACCATTTCAGGCTGTGTTTTTGGTTTCCATCAAAAACATCATTGATTTGAATAAGAACGATGTGTATATGGACAACACCCATCATGCAGATGCATAAATAGTGTCCTGTCATGTGTAAAACAGTTCATCACAGAACTTTTTGGTGAAACGTACTGTGATGTAGTCATGTGTAATCCAATTGTAGATGATTGGGGGAGGGTCTTCAGTCATTTACATCAATGTTGGACTGGACAGATGAGAAACCAATAGTAGCTGTGAGCTCACATTACACATTACACTCAGTCTACCAGGATACAACACAAGAACGGTATATTTCAGCTAAAATGAATGACAAATCAGCACCACATATCACAGCGATGCCTGACAGATATCAAAAAATGTCTTTATATTAATCATTAAATTAACCTGACACATTATTTTAAATACATGGTTTAAACGATGAGTTATGAAACAGTAGGATCTTGCAACAGCCATGTACGAGCCATTTGAAATATAGAAATAATCCAGTTAGAAGCAGCAGAAAAGAATGCTAAAAAAAATCTTTCTGGCATTTTAAAAGAGCGTTTATTGTGGTACAGTGTTGCAGCACAGCTACTATTGCGAGGAGAAAAGTGATGGTGTGACAAAAGTGTTTCATCATGATGTTCATCTTTATAGCTATATTCTCTTTCTTTCTCTTTATACCCAACTATACCTTTCCCTCCGACATGTCACCATTGTGGCCCTGGGAATTATTTTTCAAGAGGCATATGGTTTGAAACGCACGGGTCTTGATGCGTATGAGTCAGGCAGATTCATTTCTGCTACGTTTCATCGTCATGGCATCCAGACAGAACCATGGCTTCAGTTTTATCCTAACACGGAGGATGTTCTGAAGTTCTGAAATAAGGAACGGCTGCTTGTGGCATACAGTGTCGCTTTTCATTTGGCCTAGGCGTACTTATCATGTGTTGTTCACCTTCCCCCTTTTTTCACGAGCCTCTCGACACTCACCATGAGTGAGTCACAAAGAAGTGACCTCGATTAGGTAACTCCTGGAGTCAGGAATCAAAGATACAAGTCCGTCAGCATAGACTGACATTTGTGGAGGGGATGACGTTGAACAGCATCTGCAAGGTCTCAATAAGCATGAGGAGAGAGAGAGAGAGAGAGAGAGAGAGAGAGAGAAGCATAAAAGGAGTGACAGAGAGATGTAACTGCACTCTTTTTCTTTCGATAATTAATTAATTTTTCTTTTTTTCCTTTTCTCACACTCCTCTCCCATTTAATTCTCGCAATTAAATAATAAAAACAATATCTGTCCATATCTGCAAGTTAGTCAGACTCCTACTTTAATTTGCAGCGAGAGGCAAATGAACCTGGTGATGAGTCATAGCGTTACTTTAAGAATAGATTTTTTTATTTTATTTTTTAAATACAAAGACACTGAAATCATGCACCGCTTCTAAACCCAGGTCACAGAGTCCAGAGTAAATACTTTCTGATCTTAAACTCATCCATCTGATTAGTAACAGTGTTTTTTTTGTATTTATTAGTATTAAAATGCTTGTTAAATTGAAATATTTAATATATATGCTACGATTATGCTGTTTATTTCTTACATGGTATTTGAGTTCAATTTGTAGTTAAAGGAGCTTAATGTAAACTGCAAAAAAAAAAAAAAAAAAAAAGTTTCTCAAATTTCTCCACATTTTCTAATTGAATGTACATATTAATTAATATTAATTAATACATATTAATAAATGTTTATATGAATTCAAATCAAGAGCTACTTTCTGACTTTAGAAAAATGGTAGAGCCATCAATTTGTGTAGATCATTCGAATATAAATTATATTTTATTTATAATTATTTATCATTTATAATAGTTAGACTAATTCTAAAGATGTTTAGCCTGGATTATCAAATTAGGTTTATATTCCCGAAATCATAGTAAAATTAAGATCTTAACTAGGAGAGAGAGAGAGAGAGAGAGAGAGAGAGAGAGAGATGGTTCAGTCATGTTTCTTTTACCATTTAATGATGCTTTTTTTAAAAAATTCACTAGTATCTCATGAAAAACCGGTAATATGAGAACATTGTTTCATTTGTAAAACTGAAGAGAGAACTGAACACACAAACCGGTAACAAGGACAATGTTCAAATGTACTCCTAAACCTAAACATAAAACTAACTTCTTTTTATTAATTTATTAATTGTTACAGTTTGCAAGTGATAGACCATGTTTGCACTAGTACAATGGCATATATAGAAATTTTCACCCTGATCTTTTGTAAAAATGTGAAGAATTTGAACAAATGAGAGCCATTGTCATGTCACGCCAAGAGAGCCACTCCATTTCCCAGAATGCACCGCAAACTACAAACATGGCTGACGACTACAGCTCCCAAAGCTACACACAGACAGGTTACCTTCTCCTGAGGACTAATCAGACACACCTGTTCCCAATTACACTCTCAATCCCACCACAGAGACTTCTCATTCTCCAATTCTTCATGAAGTATTACGCTCAGTTGTCATTTGTTTCTGGTGTTTATCAAGCCTTGATTTATTTGTATGTTGTTCTGGTTTTCACCTTGTTTACTCTGTTGATCTTGCTTTGCTTCTCTGCCTTGCCTGTTTTGTACTGTTTGCCTGATCGTGTGACCCTTGCCTGTTTTGTGTCTCGATTTCTATATCAATACTTTTGGATTTGATTGCTGACTAAACTGCCATACCTGCTATTGCTTCCGTTTCATCCTCCATTACATGATAGCCATCTTGTATTCAAACAAAAACAGAAGTGCCAAGGATAACCCCTCCCCCTCAAAAAAATTACCTTTTCATCTAAGTTAAATTTTGTGAATTGTTATGAATTTGTAACTGAGACCATGTTGAGCAAAATCCAAAGAAACCTTCAGCAATCCTTCTTTTAAGAGAACATTTGATTGAATTTCAATTTACGTTTTAAAAAAAAAACATTCTATTGCTTTTATTCTTTACAGTTAAGTATTGGATGAAACATTGATGAGGTTGATGTATCTCATTTTATTGTTGGCATTATAGATGAAGATCCAATCTACAGTCTACACTCTTCGAGACCCTATTGAGAGTGTCTCTGTTTAATCAGATTGCATCAACTTCACTTTGTTTAAATGAAGAATAAAAGAAATGCAGTGTGTGTGAGAGAGAGAGAGAGAGATAGAGAGAGAGAGAGAGACAGGACTGAAACTGGACCCTATAGCCGTAAGCCTGAGAGTTGCTGAAAGGATTTTGATGCAGTAATATTATCTGTCTGTCCCAGCTCAGGCCACACAAAGGTGCGCAGCCAAGCGCCAGAGCAAGGCATGTCATCTAAATGGCGAAGCCTTCTTTTGCAGTGTATTACATCCAGCTGCTTTGTGCCGCTTGAATTTGGCTGGGAGACAGGACAAAGGAGGCAGTTTGTTCGCCCCCGACAAGCTTGCTTTTATTTGCGTCGGCGCTTTGATGTATAGAGTAGAGAAGCATTTAGGTCCAGGATATCCCTCGCCGAGCGCCAGGGAAGAAATCCCACTCCTGGAGTATGATCCTTAACAATCCCCAGCCTTTCAGCACTCAAAGCTTTTATTCACTTTAAGAACCTCACTTTCCACCATTGTGTCTACTATCTGTTATTTGAAGATAAAGAAGAATGCTAGGTGTGCTCTCCTTTGTGATTGAGTACAAATGTACAGACAGCTAAGTTCCATGCTGAAAATTCCCGATTTCGGTTCGTTGACGGTTAAACGGCCATGCGTATCTTGTAGAAAGTCAATACATTTTCAAAAAGCTTCACATTACAAAATGACAACCAGTCCTCCTAGTTGTTCATATTTTCCCAAAGTGATAAAGTCTGTTCACTCCCAAAAATCACCTTTTTCACTGGCAGTATCGCTTTCGTTCATTTGCTTGTTTTTTGTTCACCTTTCTCGGATTTATTGCGCAGTAGTCAAAGCTGTAATGGTTGTGTGGACTGCTGAAGATTAGGTGTACAAAAAGATGCAAATGAACTGGTCCTCACTGCTGTAGGTTTGCAGTGTCCGAAGCTTGACCAAAGAAAAGTATGCAAATGGGGCTAGTAAAATATACACACACAAACACACACTCGCTGCCCGCATCTTGCAGGCAATGATTGTGATGACTATGAAATGTCAATTAAATTAAGACAGAAGAACAGTTAGTTGGGCATTTTATGGGGCATTTCATGGGGCATTTCAGGTTCCACACCAGGAACCTGTTCAGGAACCCAGGAACTTTAGTAGCGTTTTTACTGAAGGAAAATATCTGATTGTTTTGAGTTTCTGCTCCAGATTTTAGGCACTTTTCTGCTGACCCAGAACTGTTGGAGTCAGTAACGTAAGCATCACTGAATTAATATCCATCTTACCTGCCATTTTAAAAGTCCGTGTTTACCTAAGTAATTCCTGAAGGTTGCTGTTTATTAGAGGGGGTGTGGCATGATGTTTATGTAATAATAGGTTCGATTTATAGAGCACCCAAGGGGACTTTACAATTCAAAATGGAAAAAAGTCAAATAGAATGTGTAGGAGAGACCAACAAAAAGCCTTATGGCACCAAAAAGACCAGATCAGATCAGAACAAAACACTCTGTGACTGGTGAGAGCAGTGAGTACACTGAACTAAACTATCAGAAGCTGCACTACTTCCAACAAACCTGACAAAATATTAGTTTGACTATGACTATGGTACTTGCTCCCCTAGTTACATGACCTCAGTATTAAACTTATTCAAGTTTGCCGTGTTACAATTCGCCACACATGCATCGCTCACAGAAGACCAAGACCAGGAAATTCTGTCACATCTTCAACCAGAAACCAGGAAAAACAGAAACAATCCAGAAAACACACGCATAAGTTAGTTTTTTTCACATAAACAATACCACGGCATGTATAGCTTTGCTATTTTCATGCACCAAAAACAGACTTGAAGTCTGAAATTCACTTTGTTTGCAAGTAGCTGATTCTAAAAGCTACTTTAACTAACTTAAGTTTAACATCATGTTCGTGCAATACAGGGTCCAAGCACTATAGCGTTCAATCTTTCCAGATGTAGCCAATGGCTATTATTCATTGAACTACTACTCATTCCTGGACTATGATTCAAAATGTCTGATTAAACTAAATAATTGATTTATTTTTTTAAAGCATATTATCTTTATAAGTTGTCAAGCCCTCATACACTTACGGAAGTGAACACTACACTTATGTCATTTCTATTGAAGTGGGAATCAAACCCATCATTTTGGGATTGGGATCAACTTTTTGCTCAACAGGTTGGTGCTGTGACGCTGTAGTTTTTGCACGTGTCGAAATGAATGTAGTCGTCGCACATCTTTCATCACTTCTGTAAGTTTACATAAAGGTCACGGTCAGTGCAGGGCAGTGGAAATGCAAAACAGTGACTTTTTTATGGAACTGTGTGGCTCTTGTTTGAGAGCAATAGTTCCTGAAGCCCTTAGTTCCTCAGAACACTAATAGAAGTTTCTAGAAATGGTTTTACCAAGAAGAATTATTTGCTACTTTTAAATATCAGTGCAATTGCACAATACTGAAAATATGCTAAATGTCCTATTAAGTATTAAGCTGATGGTCAAACCTACAACATGAGCAGTCACCAGTACCCCCCCTCCAAACTCTTCCCTACTTAGGGCCAATTTAAAATCATGATTTCTGGCTCGACGCTTGCCACTGTTGCTGAAGCGTTTCACTCACATTGCCAAGCGTCACAGCAGTCAGTTAGCAGCCAGCTCATTCACGTTGATAAGGAAAACATATTGTGTAGTTGTGCTGCTAGCCAGAAGATGTTGCTCATTGGTACAGGAGTGATTATGCTGCTTTAACACCTACCTGCTATAGAATTACACTCTTGCCCAAGGACACTTCAGTATGTGGAGTCATGTAGGCCAGGAATTGAACCGCCAACCCTACGATTAGTGGACAACCCGCTCTACCACCTGAGCCACAGCCGCCCCTATGACATCAATGAAGCACTAGCCATAACAAAGGATTCCGTCTTGGCTTGAATTATTTTTTCTCCATGTTACAGTATGATGGATGTGAGGAAAACATATTCTGTGTTGGTCTTTTAAGTTAAATTTCCAGTCATTTCCACAAACATTGGCCTCATCGGTAATGCAATTTTTGTGTGACTCATGACAATATATAGATCTACTGCTTATTTTGCTCGATATTTGATTTGATTTGAAATAGTCTACACTGAGCTACAAAGGAGCTATCAATTGTCATTACATACTAAAAATGTCATGATCGATGTCCCAGGCATTATGGTACTTTGTATCAAAACTGACAAAAGCAGTCTTTATGTCATCTGTTCAAATAAATGTTTATGCAGATTTCTGTCAGTTGTCACTAAGGGCTTATGTAGGATTCACTAAACCCTATGAACCTTCCCTTAGGTATACATCAATGTTTTCTACAACTATTTATACCACACATCTGTGAAACTCTCAAACCTGAAGGTGTGGATTAATTTGACAGCATTTCCGTCTTAACATAAATGACAGGTTCATATTAATGCACTCGTTCTAATATGTTATCGTTTCTATAGTAACGGCTCATTCACAGAGACTTGTATGGCAGACGCCGCACATAATCTAAGCCTACTAATAAATGGAATAAGAAAATGTGTTGCTATTTACCTAACAACAGCATATAATCATTGATATGGTGACATTTTCTACTACACTCTATAAAATGCTGGGTTATTTTTTTTCTACCCAAACGCTGGGTTGAGCAACTGGGTTATTTTCTCAGTCTTGGGTAGTATTTGGGTAGTATTTGGGTAGTTACTGTATGTGTAACCCAACTGCTGGGTTAGTGAGTGTCTGGGTCATTTTCACTGACAGTTGAATCAATGCACCCCTCCCCCACCCCGACACTTCAGCCCAGCTCCTCGGGTCAAATCAACCCAGAACGGACTGTTTGAATTCGCCTCAGGTGCAGGTAACGGTTTTCACACGGACAGACTGTTCGATTTATTTGGAGAAACAAGGTTCATATCAATATATTTATCCATAAAACTATAACTGTACACTATTAAAAACAAAAATGTGCGCTAACAGTCCAGTTTACACGACACTAAATGCACCGCTATCTTTGTTCGCCCAATGCCCAGTGGGTTGTAAGTTGTTACTCAGTTTTTTTTTTGAAAAAACAGTTTTGTTTTCGTCTTAAATATATGACTTATTTGAGTCATTTATTTCAAAGTCTACATAGGAACACCAGCTCTAGCAATACATTTCTGAACACCTTCTCGTGTATAAATAAAGGAGATACCATGGTGATATATTTGTTTATAATGTGGTACATTTGACAATTTCAAAGGGTAAAAATAACCCTGATAATATTAACCCATTTATCAAATAAAATTAATCCAGCATTTTTGTAAAAATTAAACCATCCTTTTGGGTTGAAAAACAACCCATTTGCTGGGTTAAAATTAACAACCCTTTATGGGTTACTTTAGCCCAAAACAACTTGATGGGTTAGTTTAGCCCAAAATGTGTTCTGTACTATATTTACTCAGCCATTGGGATAAAAATAACCCAATTTGGGTTGTTTTCATCCCAGTATTTTTAGAGTGTAGAAGACATTTATTTATTAACATTCATGGAAGGAGTCTTGGGTATCAGCTCTTAGTAACAGTCAGCAAGTTTTCCAGCACAGGAAAGTCTACAGGTCAGAGGGACTTTGTGCTTTCTGGTTTCTTAGCAACATAACAAGCAGTGGGTTTTTTGTTTTGTTTTGGGGTTTTTTTTGTCTTGATAATTTCAATAGAGAGGAAAAAGGAAGCTGGTGAGAGAATGACTGTTTATAGCTACTATAATGTAAGTGATAACACTAACTTGCTTCATGGAGGTTCAGTAATTTTAAATGTAACCATATATGGTATACTTACATTTTGTTTTATTCCAAATGTAAATGATTTTTCTTAACCTCTTCTAGTTCCAGGTTATTATACAGTTATTAATGTTAAAGCATATTATTCAGGAACTACCGTGAATTATTCGGCAATGCCACTGAAACTAATAGAAATATGTATTTGGTTCAGTCCATTAGTATATAATCAGTGATCAAATTCTTTTCACAATCCATTTCCTCAACTGTCATGTGCCAATGGATTCTGACCTCCAAAAGACAAAAAAGATATATTAAAATGTGCCCAATATACAGGTAAGTTACAGGGACATCAAATTGTTTCTGAAGACTAAGGTCATTGAAAAGGCGTCTAGGTTTGCTCACAACACTACCTTATGTGAATCTTATGATATGTCATAACATTGAATATCTCTATCTTGCATAGCACTAAATATATGTATCTGTCATTTTATGGGAATATAAAGTGAGCACTAAACATACATATTTCTTAATATTAACAGTCCATCGATAACAGTTTACACTGTTGATAGATTGATCATGCATGATGCTCAAGTTCCAAAAATGCACTTTTGATAGGGTGAAAGAGAATGAGTAAGAGATAAAAAGATGAATGGAGGAGCAAGTGATGCTCATTCAGCTGTACAGTCTGTCCCTGAATCTCTCCCTCCCACCCCCATTACTGCCAGAGGTTATTTTTACTGCCAGGTACAAGTAAGTCATGATGCACAAGCCTCATTAATGATATTTATGGAACACAAATTGAAATGGAAAAATGATACAGCGTCCCCCCGAGGACCCATCCGCTCTTAATAGTTGTCGGTAAAGGCAGTGAAAGGAGGGGGTTCAAAACTGCTGACGGGCAGAATTCTTTCAGCCGCCGTGCACTTCACATCTCGTAATGATTCTGGAGACCAGAGGAAGCCCAGATGTAATTAACTGCCACAAACAAGCACGCTCAGGTGACCTGTGTAACAACAACAACAAAACAAAACTGTGTCTACAGATGAAATTTAGGAATAAATATCTATAATCCATGGGAAAAAGACTGCAGGCACACACCATAGCAGTGTATACTGTAGGGACATTCTGTAGTATACTTAGAGAGCTAAAAAAAATAAATAAATAAAAAATAATAAGAAGAAAAGAAAATCATTTTTTAGAAAAAAAACAACTTTTATTTCTTTTGCATGCTGGTGTTTTAATTTTAAAATCTGAATAAGTTTTTTTTTGTTTTAGAATAAATGAATTCATTGAATGTTTTGGTTTTGTTTCATCTCTGTTCTAAACTTTATTAATGCTGTGAGTATTATAGTAGTCATTTTATACATCGGAGTGATAGGAAAATGCAAAGGTTCTAGTCACAACGTTTTGAAAAATCTTTTTGACCTTTGAGCTGAAGTTTTTTTTTTTTTTACATTCCTAAATTTATGCAGCAATGCAATGGTTTTTTCCCTCTTCTTCTTCTTCTCTCTGAAAATATTTCAAAATCTTCATTATTCATGCGAGACTTGTCCTTGATCTCCAGGCCATTTTTCTTTTCCAGTAGTCATGTTTAATTGATGTGTGTGGCAGATAAAAGACAAATCAGTTTGTGTGTAATAAGCTCTCAAGATATTTCTGGGTAATGTTTTCAGAAATACTGCTTTCTAACATTAAGAACATTGTTATATAGTTGTAACTTACGCTGGGGACGCTGTGGAGGCTTGGGACATCCACCCCTTTTTGAAAGTGTAGTCTATTAAAAATGCTTATATAACATGTAGGTTACTTGCGCCATATTTGCAGTGATATTTTTTTTTCAGGGCAGTCTCTTTAATAAAATATCCAGAAGAGCATAAATGAACAGAGTACAAGTTTCTGCCAGGTGTCTTTTCTTGTATATGGATCGTATATGGATTCTTTGTTTAGGCTATAGACAACTGCGATCTTTATATTGTGATATATGGTGTTAGCCGTCATTACATGAGTCAGTCTTTTATTCAGCCTGCAAGTTCATGCTTTTTGGTTTATTAACTTTTTCCCATATAATGGGCTCTCGGTGAAAAACAGGGAAAAAAATTTTCAATGGTAAAGTGGAAGTATATTTTGATATGTATGAGTACAATGCTTCAAAAAGGGTTTCGGTATGATTTTTGTTTGTGTTTTGTTCCATCTTCATTCATATTCCAAGTACTGTTCAAAACAAAGTTACGCCCGTGCTGTAACCAGTCAGCATCACAGTGCATTTTATTTAGAGCTTTTCTTCAAATACAGCACCAAGATTAAGAGTCACCTGAAAGCTTTGCTGCCCAAACCAGGCTTATGACTCACAGGGGCAGAGACGAGGACAGACACAGAGAGACAGGGACACAGGCAGAGAGGAAAAAAGGTGTCTCAAAGACCAGACATTTCTGTGACTTTATTTAGTGCTTGGTAGTAAAATAAATAAATAAATAAATAAATAAATTCACTTAAGAGATCAATTGAACACAGTGTTTATTAAAAATTAAAATGATTTCTTGTTCACCTTGTGCACAATGTTCTTGTGCACCAGAACAACCAACCTGAGCTCATGAGAAATTCACATGAATTTGAACAGGGTGTTTGGTTGGATTTATTATTATTATTATTATTATTATTATTATTATTATTATTATTTATTACAGATCCAGTTCGTACATTAATAAAGTATCAATCATTCCTACTTTCCTTTAAGTTTACCTCTTTCCACAACTCTTAAATCAGAAGATGGTCAGAAGATGATTAATTTTCTATAACAGCAGCTCTGACAGTAGTGCTGGCTGTAATTCAAATCCTAGGTATATTATATTAATGCACTCATTCTAATACTTATTATTGCTATAGTAACGGCTTCACCGGAACTTGTAGGCACTCTATATAATCTAAGGCTAATAATAAACAGTTAAGAAATGTGTTGCTATTAAGAAGAGAAAAATATATTGTATATCAATATAACATTATAATATTAACATTTATGAAAGGAGTCTCCAGTGTCAGCACTTTGAAGCAGTTTCCCAGCCACAGGAAAGTTCTTCAGGACAGAGGACTATGTGCTTTCCGGTTTCACTATAACATGGCAAACAGTCTTACTAACTTCAAGAAAGCGAGAAAAGAGAGTTTGGTGAGAGGACTACTGTTTATACCTGCTATAACACAAGTAATAACAGGAACTAACTTGTTTTGTGACTGCTCCACAACTTTAAATGTAACTGTAAATGGTTAAAAAAAAAAAAAAAAAAAAAAGGACAACGTCTTAAATTAAAATAGTAATTATTGGCAAATTGCTGTGGTATATGAGGAATGAACTATGTCAGGATGTGCTGTTATTAGAAAAAAAAAATCAACTTCCTATAACAGCATGTCCTGTTGTGTTTTATTCCTTATTTATTACATACTTATTATCAAGCATGTATTACCTTATTACCTTTATTTTAAAGCTAACAGGTTTATTCCCATACAGACTAAATAAATGTGAGAGTGCAGAAAGAGTGAGAAAATGTTTCTCATGACAGTTATATCTAGGACACCAGTGTACCCTACTAAGTAGCTTTTACAAACGTTGCAGACAAACACATGATTGTAAAATTGTAAAGAATTTGTATCAGCCAACATGTACAGTGCTGTGAAAAAGTATTTCTTCTGATTTCCTGATTTCTTCTGTTTTTGTTCATCTCATGCTAAATAGGTTTATATCTTCAAACGAAATACAACATAAAACAAAGGAAACCTGAGTAAACACAGTACAGTTTTTATTATTTATTTTTACTGAAGCAAAAAAAAAGTTGTCCAATACCTATCACCAATGTGAAAAACTAATTGCCCTCTTAAACTTAAATCTGGTTGTGCCACCTTTAGCAGCAATAACTGCAACCAAACTCTTCTTCTTCTACTTCTAGGACTAGGTCTTACTCATGTGCTTTGGATCATTGTCTTGCTGCATAATCCAGTTGAGCTTGAGTTTCAATTTAGGGACTGAAGACCGGACATTCTCCTTTAGGACTTTCTAGTAGAGAAAAGTTACAAGTTACAAGTTACAAGTTACAAGCTGCCCAGGCCCACTGTCACTTGACATATGATGTTCTTTTTGTGAAATTTAGTGTTTGGTTTAAGCCAGGTGTAACGGGACCCCTGTCTTCCAAACAGTTCCACTTTCGACTCATCAGTCCACAGAACATTCTCCCAAAAGTTTTGAGGATCATCAAGGTGTGTTTTGGCAAAATTCAGACGAGCCTTAATGTTCTTCTGGGTTAGCAGTGGTTTTCACCTCGCCACTCTTCCACGGATGCCATTTTTGTCCAGTGTCTTTCTGATAGTGAAGTCATGAACAGTGACCTTTATTGAGGCAAGAGAGGCCTGTAGGTCCTTTGATGTTGTGCTGTGCTCTTGGAGGAATTTTAGAAGGTCAGCCACTTCTGGAAAGGTTCAATACTGTGTAGAGTTTTTCCATTTGGAGATAATGGCTATCACTGTTGTTCTTTGGAGTCCCAGAGCCTTTGAAATAGCTTTGTAACCCTTCCCAGACTGATGTATTTCAATCATCGTCTTCCTCATCATTTCTGGAATTTCTTTCAACCTTGGCATAGTGTGTTACTGAGTAAGATCTTTTAACTCCATGCTGTTGAAAAGTTCTATTTAAGTGCTGATTTGATGGAACAGGGTTTGCAGTAGTCAGGCCTGGTTGTGTCTAGTTCAGCTGAACCCCATTATGAATGCAGTTTCATAGATTTGGGGAATTAGTAACTACAGGAGCAAATACATTTTCCCACAGGCCCCGTTGCTATTGGATAACTTTTTTGCTTCAATAAATAACATTATCATTTTCTGTGTTTATTCAGGTTGCCTTTGTTTTATCTTAGATTTTGTTTTCATTTCTGAAACAATTTAGTATGAGATATACACAAAAACAGAAGAAATCAGAAAGCAAATACTTTTTCACAGCATTGTATGAAACATTACAAATGGTTAAGGTTGGAGTGAAAGATGGAGTCCACGGCCATGGCTTTACTTCATCACTTCATTAAAATTCGTGTGCTGTTCTCTGAGCTCAGGTTGTTTACAAGCACTTCAAAAAGTAATATATTGTACCATATTTCAGGCTAAAGCACTATCATCTTCATTATTGCTCTAAAGTGAACGCTCATTTCTTCACGTTTGTGCGCTCTTGCAAAATTTAAAGCATGAGCAGCGTTCAGTTTGTACAACAGCTTTAACAGTAATGTTTAATTAGTGGAATCTTAACTCTCAGTTCAATTTTTATTTGTATAGCACTTTTACCAACAGACATTTTCACAAAACAGCTTCGGATCCCTAATGAGGAAGCCAGAAGTTACAGTGGTGAGGAAAACTCCCTGAGATGACATAAGGAAGAAATCTTTAGAGGAACTATACTCAAAGGAAACCCATACTCTTCTGGGTGACACCAGATAGTGAGATTAATAATCATTACAGTGTACAGGTGTAGAAAAGTAAATACAAGCAGTACTGAGTGTGCTATAAGGATGTTGAGTATGAGCAGAAGAGTCCTGGGATGAGCACAGGGCAGTCGTTATGATCACAGCAGCAGTTCTAGGTGCAAATCTACAGTATTCAAGTGAGATTATTCATTGTTTTTTGCACATCTTTAGGGTATCCATGTGGGATTAGAGCAGCAAAAACTCACACAGAATCGATTGATGTTTCAAACCATTCATATAAGAGCTATAAATGCTTGAAAACAGCATTAAATTTCTTAGAGTGTTTGCAAAACCCAAGTGCTGGCCTTGAGTTATTTGGTTTATTTATTTATTTCATTTTGTCGTGATGTCTTGTGGATCTGGAGCACTCGGACTGGGGGAAATATAAAAACGAGGTGTTTCATTAACTCTTTGCGCTTGTGGTTAACTGGTCTACATTAAAGAAGCCAATAAAATTCTAAGCATCAACCATGGCTGAAAATATAGGTACAATATCCATAGAAGCAGTTTAAAGGAATTGTTTGGCAAAAAAATGTTTGATTTATATTCATTTCCTTCTTGTTGTGTAGTCATTTAGCCAAGACATGCTAGGCTTATCCTTCCAATAGAACGGCTCTGACTGTGTTATAATGAACCGATTACTTTACCAGTATTTGTCCCAGAAAGATGGAAGTGCTGTTCTTTTTAAATCAAGTAGCTTGTAGTAAGCTAGAACATTTTATTTTATGGATTTATTAGGAAATCCAACATTAATTGCATCACTTCGCTGCATCATGGTCACATGACCACTTGCACCTGAATCACATTCATGTTAATGAGCACTTATGTGTATATTAGCCACAGTTTGCACTGCACTCCTTGTCTTGTGTTTGTCTTTCTTTACCGTTGTCTCTGTTGCTGTGTTTATGGTTTTTGTTTTATGTAAGCATAAGCCGTAGTGTTTTTTGCCATTAGTTCTAAGTTCCTGTTGTATGTTTGGTTGTGTTTATATTAAATGTTTCACTTATATTCTGCACTTGCATCCACCTCAATGTCAATAACGTGACAGAACGCAAGACCTACAAAATGGATGCAGCAGAATTGTTCAGGATCCAAGAGAACGTTTATGAAAGGGAAAAACTGAGGTGGGAGAAGGAAGGGAGATTCTCCCTAAATAAAGCCAATCGGGAATGGCTCGATGCAATGTATGCCATCCAGGGGTATATCAGGAAGGAGCCTTCCAACCAGGCTGAAACCATCTCGCACCCTCCGTCCCCCACTGTGGATCTCATTCAGCTTGGCGGGTCAATGGAAAACGTCGCTCAGCCTCTCTGTTCAGCTGAGGACGCCGCTCAGCATCCCTGTTGACCTGAGGATGCTGCTCAGCCTCCCTGTTTAGCTGAGGACGCCGCTCGGCCTCCCTGTTGACCTGAGGATGCTGCTCAGCCTCTCTGTTTAGCTGAGGACGCCGGTCAGCCTCCCTGTTCACCTGAGGATACTGCTCAGCCTCCCTGTTCACCTGAGGATGCTGCTCAGCCTCCCTGTTCACCTGAGGACGCCACTCAGCCTCGCTGTTTAGCTGAGGACGCCGCTCAGCCTCCCTGTTCACCTGAGGACGCCGCTCAGCCTCCCTGTTTAGCTGAGGACGCCGCTCAACATTCCTGCTTGACTGAGGACTCCACTTATCTTCTCTGTTCAGCTGAGGCTGTTGCTCTGCCTCCTAGTGTGGCCATATATGTGGAATAGAATGTGGAAATGTGTGCTTTTATATATCACACCTTGCTGTTTACTATCCACCCCATTGTTAGCTGATGGGACAGATACGTTCCTCCTATTTATCTGAAAGACTATAAATGCTAAGATCTTTCCAAAGTTCTTTCCAGATGCTGCTCAGAAGCAGTTCTGAAGAAGCATAAACCAGATTTTAGCATCTGACATTTGCTTCGATTGGAGCTATATGAGGCTGGCTTAGTTAACTAATGGAAATCTGTATCCTCCAAAATCTTCTCAGTAGATAACTGCTTCAAACAGTATCCTGCTCTAAGGTAACTCAGACTTGTTGATGGGTTTTAGGACAGAGTGTGACTTCCTGTAATCTTCAAAGGGGTACCATTGGTATTGATTTGGCATCATTCACCACAGGACAAGTGGCTGTGTTTACACTAGTAAATGTTTACAAGATGCCCCTACACCTCACTTTCTATAGTTTAAACGTGGAATTGTACTGGAAACTGGAAGTAATGCAGATGATAAAATAGTTCCACTTCCTACATAAAAAAAATGAGATTATATAGCTTAATGATGTTGGTGAGTTAGTCTCCACTTTGCTGTTATAATAACCTCCACTCTTCTGGATTTTCCTCTAGATTTTGGAGCGTGGCTTTGGGGATTTGTCCATTCAGACACGAGAGCATTAGTGAGGTCAGGCACTGATGTTGGGTGAGGAGGCCTAGAGTTCCAGTCCAGTTGAGGTCAGGATTTCTGTGCAGACCACTCAAGTTCTTCCACTCCAACCTTGGCAGACGGTGTCTTCTTGGAGCTTGCTTTGTGCACAGGGACACCGTCATGCTTAGTTCCAGTGAAGGGAAATTGTAATGCTACAGCATACAATCTATACAATTGTGTGCGTCCATCTTTGTAACAACAGTTTGGGGAAGAACCATGTATGGATGTGATGGTCAGGTGTCCACATACTTTTGGCCATATTGTGTATATACTGTATATGGAAAGAATGGTGCAACAGGTAGTGTTGCCACTTCGGAGCCTTAGGGTCCAGGGTTTGATCCCAAGCTCAAGTTATTGTCTACCCAAGTACTCTAGTTTCAAAAACATTTGTATGTTCTATGCAGTGCCGTGTGATGGACTGGCATCCTGTCCAAGCTGTATTCCTGCCAAGTCCCAGTATATGCTCCAGATCCACGTCAATCCTGACTAGGATAACAGAAGATGAATGAATGACTGATTGAATGCATTTTTAAGTTTCATATTTAATGCTATGAAAAACTGAAATGAAATGAGGCACAATGAAATGAAACCACAGCAGTAAACAAACTCTGAATCATGTAAGACTGTTACTATGGAGCTTTGGCCAGAGTGCTGTGTTGCATTAATGGAGTATAGGTAGTTTTCTCTACAGCACTGTACATAGCAATACGATTTTGTTAAAACTGTCCAGTGGCTATGATGTCTTCAAAAGTCTCCGCTCTTTGTGTGCTTGCATGCAGCATGCGTGAATGATCAAAAATAAAATCATGCGCTAATGATCTACTTCAGATCATTAGCATTCTGGCAGGCAGAATAAGTGTAGGTCAGGGGCAGGACTGGGTAGGAGAGGACAGAAGCGGGTAGTATCCCAGCTGAATGGCATTCAGAAGGCACTATCTGTACACGAGAGGTGTGGGGGAGGGCAGGGGTGGCATGCAGAGCCACGAGTGAGTCAGCCACGGAGCCTGTGAAAACTGTGGGAGAGAAGGCAGAACGGAGTGCAAGAGAAGACCAGAGTGATGCCACTATGGAAAAAAAAAAACAGAGGAAAAAGAGTACGACTTAGTGTGAAGGAGGTTTTCGACTTCGCATTATATGAGTCTACTGACCAACCACGGCCGCCTACGTTTTAAGAGATATGATTAATATTGTCGTAGCATGATATGATATTTAGCTGTGTTCATCAGCTCAGCCCACTGAACTTGACCAACGTGCCCCCCCAACATCCCCCCCCCCACCTCCATCTGTATCATCTTAAAAAACAGACCTTGCATGTCGTCTCTCCAATACACCCACCACCGCATATGATCACTGATCAAAGTTGATCTGGAGCACTGCTTTGCCACTGATCCCATGCTGGGTTCCTAAGTGTCTCAGGTTACGATACAAAATAGTGTTTGTGTAGCGTGAGTAGAAGAGCAATGGACCGATAAAGTGGTGTCCTGTCTTATAAGCAAATAGTAAGTGACATGGCTTTGTTGGGGTTCAAGTTGTCTGAAGTTGACATAACCTGCATGTTCCCTCCTGACAGCCAAGTACTAATATGGCTGAGAGGCAACATGCATATAAAAGCTCTTTTTACTTTGAACATTCTTGATATTTTATATAAATAAGCAACAACGTGCATAATATAGTATGTATAAGTAAATCTCTTTAAATAAGGTTTTTATGTATTATGTATCCGACTATAGGAATCTAGCATCAGATATTTGATGTAAGTGAGGTTTTGGGTGGTTCTTATTGTAAGTGCGTGCGCACGCGTGTGTGTGTCTGTATGTGTGTGTGTGTGTGTGTGCGTGTGTGTGTGTAGGTGTGTGGTGTGTTACCTGAAGTTCACACACTCCTTGCTGTGACTGTGTGAGATTTCTGACATACTGTTTCAAATCTTTTCCAACTTCTGCTGGAGTTCATCCTCGGGTAAATACCAGCTATTACTCATGATACTTCCCAACACATTTGTAGGACACATGCAAGCATATCGCTTCGTCACTGCATAACAATTAGCTGTGTGAACGCACACCGTGCGACTGATGGAATTTTCCTGATAACACACAACGTGTGCGCTCGGACTTCGCGGCTGCAAAATGAACCGTTACTCCTGTTGACGAGACATAAAAAAAAGGGCGCGGGGGAAAAAGAGACACCGTTCTGCACAAGTTACGACCATACTTGACTATCGACGCAGACTTCACCTCCGTTCTCACACTAGTAGGCTACTTAAACAAGGAGGCGTACAGACAGTGGTGCACAGATGTAAGTATGGCACTTAAAACCCGTTTTCCTCTGCTCGGATTTCAAGCAGCTTCAAGCTTTAAGCAGCAACAAGTCGCTGTAAACTTTAGTCTGACTTGATGCAAGATAATATATTGGATATCTGCTCATAGATATATTATTATTATTATTATTATTATTATTATTATTATTATTATTATTATTATTATTTTGCTCTTACTTGACTCAGGTCCATTTCATCCAGAGCGCGTCGTGAAGTGCGCGCGTGAAGTTGACACATTATGACGTGCGATATATAGCGCGTGCATTGAGGCGGCGGGTCACATCAAACGGAGCACTTTTGCGCGCGGGAACTTAACTTTTCGGTCAGCGTTTTAATTGCTCTATCAAGTACAGAGAGAGAGAGAGAGAGAGAGAGAGAGAGAGAGAGAGAGAGATTTACCGGTCAGTCTCGCTCGTGCGCGCCAAAACTTCAACGTCTGTGCTTGATTTCAATCACGTTAAGGCGTTCGTCTGAGCGCGTTCACCGCGTAAACCTCGCCTATATCTAGCCTATATATCAGCTGTTTTTGGGAAGTTATTCAATCGCGTCTTTCTCTTTTATTTATTTATTTTTATTTATTTATTTATTTTTAGAATTTTTTTTTGACTTGTTTGTCCAGTCGACAGAAAGCCGATGAGGTGTCAGGGAGTTTAAAGCACGCGGATATTGCAAAAGGGGGTTATTAGATTCATAAGTCACCCAAGTGGTGGGCGATTTACTGAGCACGGCAGAAGTTCTCGTATGATGACTTCAAACAAGACACATTACCTACCAGCATCTGTTGGAGCGTGTGGATATTAAAACACTGCTATCTCCAGCACGGCATTGGGGAGGAAAATGGTAAGTAGACAGGAATCATCTACGCTTGCGGGATGAAATGTACCCAGAAATAATTTACATTGCTTGTGGAATTGGGCTCGTAGGAAAATAGAGCATTAGTTGGATGGGTGGTCTCATGGTTATGGACGCCTTAATGGCAGGGTATACTGTTGCCAACAGTGTAACTTTGCTCTCGTGTTTACCAAAAAAAAAAAGAAAAGAAAGAAAGAATCGGAGCGTGCAAGATGCTGAGAGACACAGAGACTGGGAAAATAAACACTTTAATGGGTAATTGTTTCCTCTTTTGCGCGCGGTGTGCCAGACTCTGCTTTGTTTACTGTCGGTGTTTTGGGTTTATGTCTTTAAATTTTTGTACTAAATGTGCTCTTTTTTTTCTCTCTTTTCGATGTCAGTGTAAAAGCAACATGTGTAGACATGTCGATGTGCCCTGCAGGACATGAGCGGTGCTGCGCATCAAAGCGCGTTACAGAACGGGACCTGTTACGGTGGGATTTGGGGACTCCTGTTAGTGGAAAGACGAGCGGCCTTTATGAAATAAGTGCTTCTTTTTGTATAAGAAAACATCCGGCCAGCATGTGATCAAATATTTACAGGACGGGCTTGGCAAGGATATATATTCACGTGACGAGGCGTGGGGAAGCAATAGAGTAACGCAATATCAAGTGACACTTAACGAAAGTGTAGATTTTTTTTTTTTTTTGGCCTCCCAGTAACCTTATAGCTTTGCTATGATTTCAGCACTTTGGACAGAGGCAGCGGAGTCGCTAAACGGACTTTAACACAGGACTGGACGTCGCCTGTTGTGCTTTGCAGATCCTTTTTGCCTAAAGCTAGGGAGCTGTTTTACTTTGGTCCTTTTTATTTATTTTTTTTAAAGCTCTTTCCGAGGAAGCCCCTGTGAACGAGGAAAAAAAAACGAAGCGAGAGAAAGAGAGAGAGGGAGAGAGAGGGAGAGAGAGAGGCAGTCAGTAGAGAGCTGCTTGCTTTGCTTGGCTTTGCTTTGCTTGGCTTTGCTTGGAGTTTGGTGGACGCTTTTCCCGCGGTGTTAAAGTTGAAGTCTTTGCGCTGCTGCTTCTTCCTCCAGCTCCACTTGGTGCGCAGCGTTAACTTTGGGAGATGCGAGTGTTGCTCGTGGAGATCTAACCACTGATAGTGGTTGTCGGCTCTTAAACAGGTAAGAAGCGTTTCCGTTTCGATCCACTGTCGCTACCAGCATGTTTGCGGGGGCTTAGTCTTTACTTCAGCACGGAAATATGATATGGTTTTTTCTCTTATTTGAAGTTTGATTTGTGGTTATGAAAGGTGCCGTCACGCTGTTGGGAATAAGCTTAGGGCAGAGATGATGATGGATGTGGGGGAGTCTGTACATGTACAGAGAGGACAGCGACTTGGGAAGCAAATGGTATAATCATTTGAAATCTTAAGATATCTTTATATACCTGACTTGTTTGGCTTTACGAATAGACTAACCTAGATGTTGTTTTTCTTTCTAACGTGCAGAAGCTGTAGCATGTAGATTGTGGTGATTAAAAAGTTGCTCCAGTTTACAAGGAGGTTCTTATGAGTCATTCATGAAGATGTGATGCTGGCGTTTGTTTATATCATGCTCTTTAAGTAATGCAATAATTCATGCATTTGCCGGCAAATTTGTGCATTGTTTGCTTTGTGCAAGAAATAGTGTGAGGTTATTATTATTATTTTTTTTCTTTCCTTTTTCTGTTTTTGCTGGCTTGGCTCTGTGATTATCGACCAGTCTAAATATGGTTTCATTAGCGTAGGTAGATCATTAACCCTTTGCATCATTCCTAAGTGCTAGTGCAGTCATGGATATCTGTGTAATCTGTGTCGGTAACTGTGTCCTCGCGCTCCGTCCTCTCGGTTATGTCTCTACAGTGAGTGGTTCTTTTTTCTTTTCTTTTTCTTTTTTTTTCTTTCTTTTTTTTTTTTTTACTACAGGCGAGCTCCTTCGTTTCATTCATGCCGGGATTTCCAGCCCTCATTCCAGCATCACCTGCTCCGTCCTGGCTTCTGCGCACATCCGCACAATCACAGGGGGGGGGAAAAAAACAAAACAAAAAAAACAAACATAAAAAATAAAAAACACATAACTTCCGTTAAAACTGTTGAGGTCCGACAAATCCATAATATCCCGTCGTAAGGGATTTTAAAAAGAAAGTCGCTTATTTATTTCCATAATATAAACGGAATAGGAATCGGGATAGGCGTGGTCAGACATTGCCGTTTGTCACGGCTCGGTAGATGGAGGCGCCGATAAGATTTGCCCGATAAGGGGAAATGGCTGAGACATGGGCTTCACGCGAGCGGCGGAAAGGAAACGGAAGACAGAGAGAGAGAGAAATGGGGAATGAGAGAGAGAGAGAAAGCGAATGATCAGCGTTTTGAAAAGGAAAACCTCGTTCCCGGTTTGGTGACTTTTGATGTCGAATAAGTTTAAAGAATTTGTCTCGGTTACAGAGAGAGAGAGGGGGAGAGAGAGAAAGAGAGAAAGAAAGAGAGAGTGAGAGAGGCGATGGATACGAGCGGCGCTCCTTATCCTTTTCTTTCTTCTTTGTATCCGCTTCTGCTTCCATGCAAGACTCATGGCTTCATCCAAAAACCTACCTGCAATCTTCCTAACTAGCATGTCAGAACAGTAGGTACCTATTATTTTGACATGTTATTCAGGACGGTAGTGGGCGGTTATGGATGCAACTTGTGCTTTAAGGGCATAGCGGATGAATGGCAGACATTCAGGCAGAAAAGATATATCCGAGATATCTCCAGCTTCTCCAGCTTTAATCAAGAGGCCATCAAGCGGAAAATGTCTTATTTGATCTATTTCATCTGCCTTTTAGCTCTTAATGATCGTTTCCCCCATCCACCTTTTGTCCGGGGCTTACGAGCCTCTTTCGCTTTTCATCTCGGGTAAATTCGGGTAATTTTCTCCATTAAAATATTTGTGTGCTTCCTCGTGTGTTTGTATAATTACAAGGCACTATAGGATGGCGTTTGAATGCAGCCATTTAAGATGTGCACTCATGGACAATTAGGCAGTGTTTTGTGAACAGGTCGGACCACTGTACAGAATTTCTAACAGTATGAATTAATCATGTTTAATGATTTAATGTTTCATGTTTATTCTATTGTCAGTCGCAGCGTTACTATTGTGCATTGCATTATTACTCCATAAAATGAAAAGAAATGTGATATCGTTGCAAATATGTTGATGGATTGTTTGCTCCGTGCATGCTGTAACGAAACGATGTTGAGTTTGCGGATAACATGTTTATTTTGGGTTTGAGGAAGAAAAAAAACTGCACTTACAACACGGGTTTGATTTGAATTGGCTTTTGTGAGTGTGTGTGTGTGTGTGTGTGTGTGCGTGCGTGTGTGGACGTGTGCGTGTGTGCGTGCGTGCGTGTGTGTGTGTGTGTGTGTGGTTTGTGTTCTTAAAATATATCACATTTCTGTTTGGAGTCGTGTGTTTTCTCCTCCTTTTTGGGGGGATTTATTTGTTACTTTTTGCTTTTTATGAGAGAGAAAGATAGAGCTGTGGGTTTATGGTGTGGGTATGGGTGTGGGCTGAGGGAAGGGAGGGAGGGATGGGGGGAGGCACGACACACTTTGTATGTACGAAAGGTTTTTTGTTTTTTTTTTAATAGAACTTTCTGCAATGTACGTCATCGGACCAGTCCATAAATGGGGTTGTGTCATCTGCACGAGAATCTCCCTCTCTCTCTCTCTCTCTCTCTCTCTCTGTCTCTCTCTCTCTCTCTCTCTCTTTCCGCACTCTGAGCTGCAGAGTTAGGGCGGGCGCGCGACCATAACAAATCTAAACAATGGTAGGTTTCATTCCACAAAAGACAAGTTTAAATATACTCATATATATATGTATAATTATATATATATATATATATATATATATATATATATATATATATATATATATATATATATGTGTGTGTGTGTGTGTGTGTGTATATATATATATATATATATATATATATATATATATATATATATATATATATATTCGATTTTTAAGGGGGGAATGTAGCGTACATCCGGTAATTAGTCTATTTTTAATTACATTTTAAATAGATGTGTGGATATGGGTAAGCGCAGAATAATTTGCTCATGATAAATATGTTGAATTCCTCAGGGAAATAAAGGCTCAGCAATAAAAACAAAGAGATGTTGCAAATAAAAATGCGTTAAATAATAATAATAATAATAATAATAATAATAATAATAATAATAATTTTTTTAAATAAAAGCTATATCTTTTTGTATTTATTTTTTTACCGACACAAAATAACACAATCAATTATTCAGCCAGCACCTTGAAGGGCGGAAGAAATGTATTTTAGGATTTGACGCAGCACAGCTGACAACTTAATATAGCAGAGTGATTTAGACATGTCTACAGCTAAATGTGTTAGGAAAAGGTGAAAGCTGCTCCGATGACGAATACCCCCCCCCCACCCCCACCCCCCCTCATCTGTCACAGAGCTGTGCAGCTCAGCTCTGATAGATGGCAATAGAGATGGAGATTGTCTGGGTGAATCTGATTGGTGCAGCTTATTGTTTCATCCGGACCTCTTATTATATCATTATTTAACTGGACTATTTGAGCTATATGTTTCATTTGGTGCAGTTGTACATTGAGAAGTTTTAGGTAAATGTGTATTGGGGGTTGTTATTGTAATTGTGTGTGTGTGTGTGAGAGAGAGAGCGAGAGAGAGAGAGAGATTCTACCTTTGACCTCCACTAAACATTCATATTGGAGATGGGCCTATTCTCTGCATGTTTGGCTTGTTCTAGTTGTTTCCCACCCACCTGTGTGTTCTAATCGATGGTATAAAATGGAGTGATTCTCTCTCTGCAATGTTGGAGAGCTGGAGAGCAGCACTAGTGCCGGTGCCTGGCAACTGGGGCTGCACCACGGAATCCTCTAACTAACTATTCGCCAACGTCACCGCTCGGGTATGTACGCGAGATGCCTCTCGCATGCTTGCCTGTGTTGTACCTTTGTGTTGCTGGCACCCGAACTTTGTGTGTGTGTCTATGTGTGAGAGTGAGATAGTAGGTGGGATGGTGGGATGTTTGTGCATTTGAGTTGGCATGGGTCTAGCGGAATTGTTGCAAAGGCGGCTCGCTTGGCTGTTTTTCAGTGTATTTTTAGTGCACTTAATACGACTCGTTTAGATAGCCCTTGTCTGACTGAAATAGAAGGATTTCATGTTTTCTGGTTGGAGATTTGGCTATAGGATTTCCTGATGGAAGCCTCACCAATGATTTAAAACGAAGAATGGCGGACACATTCCACTTAATTATGTAAATATAGCCTAGGTACATTCCACAGGTGCAGGAGAGTATGGGGGCCATGCATGGAGTGGCTAAATTACCAGTGGGTACAGAAGGATAGGATGGTGCAGAAGGCTCACAGACTTGTGGATTCATTACCAGGAGAGGCAACGTATGCCATAAGGGATTGATTACAAGCAAGTAGCAAGTGGATTTTACAGCTTAAAGAAGCTTCAGGATGTGTTTGAGTTAATGCTCAGCTTTTTATCAGTTGACATTGGTTATGGCATGGCCCATCGGTCCTGCTTTAGTGTTGTTGCTGATAGAGACCCTGCAATCCTTCAGTACAGAGAGAGATGAGAGATGGTGGAAGGTGGGGTTGACTAAATCACGCCCCTCTCATCCCCCAACCCACCAGCACCACCACAACCACCCACCCACACACCATTCTCTCCCTCAGCTTGGCTAGCAAAGTGAAGTCAGGCACCCAGGATCAGGCAAACCATAGCATAGGGAGAGAGCTTCACCGGCTGACTCATTGATTTCAGCGTGGTGACACAATAAAAATGCAAAATATATGCTAGAATAAGCGTATATATATATATATATTACAAGAAGTAAGAGAGAATATTGGGTCATGGATGTGTTGGATGACGTTCCTGTTCAGCTATTTCTGTTTTTATTCCTGTTCTATAATGAGAGAGTCTTCAATGCATTTTTGTTTACGCCAGTAAGTCCATGTTTAGTCCATGCTTAAAGGATCATTTATCTCTATTGGGAATTGTAACATTATAATGTGATTGTATTAAACTGAGCCAGAATAAATATTTTTAAAATGTAATCGCACAAACTCTCTGAAAACCTTGCATTTGTATAATCTTTCCCAGCATCTGATAAAGACAACAATCCATCCACGTATTTGCTGCAGATTTTTTGTCACTGCTCACGTTTCCGTTACCTTCTCCTTGAACCATAAAATACACATTCCAACCATCATTTTATGTTAGAAAGTTGATTCATAGGTTGTTGCACATGACCTTTAGAGCACCAAAGGTATTTGGACAAGGAAGTGCCTCACCTCTCTGGAGGATCGTGCTGGGAATGTCTGGATTCCTGAGGAAGTCCTGCAGAGAAACGACAGTGAAAAAGAGATTTTGAGAAAGCTGAGGTGACGTCATTAGCGACCCGACCTATTGGATAGAGACACGGCCATCGCTTCTGACGCCGCTCCGACTCTCTCAACATTCAACGTGGTCCTCGTCTCACTCTCCTGCCAAACACGTCTCTTCAGAAGACATCGCCGGCACAGAAGACATCATGATGACGGAGAATCCCACTGATATGTGTTTATGCCTGAAAACAGGATTAAAATGTGTACATAACCATTGTTAGATAAACTTTAGTTTGCTATCTTAGACTATATTGTTACATGAAACAATCAATTTATGGATACTAAACACTAAGCTAACGTATGTGTTCTGATAATCACTTCTCTTTAGCATCATAAGAAACTTTGTATTTCTGTGAGTCATGCTTCTGTGCAGCTGGCATTGTGCTGTATTTGCAGTTTTGAATGAGACCTATGGTTTTTGTGCACCTAATGAGAAGCAGAGTGATTTATTTATGAATTACCTGGCTGGAGCAGCCTTGGCATGCTGTGTCTGTATCAGATGGGAGGTGTGTGTGTGTGTGTGTGTGTGTGTGTTGTATATGTGAAGTTTGAGGTTAAGTTTTTTCTCCTCTCTTGGAGTCACATCGCTCAGCAATTGCTGATGCAACTCTTTGTCACCCAGAGTTTACCGTCTCCTCCTGTGATCCTATGGTTAGTAGCTATATTCATCTTGGCTTATGCCTACAGAGATTTGAAGGAGGATGTACGCATGAGTGTGTGCAACTGGGAGAAGGTGATAGTATACAGTAGTAGGGTTTGTGTGAGTGCATTTGAGCATATTTGCATATTTGCTGTGTGATTGTGCATGGGAGATGAGTGTGTGTGTGTGTGTGTGTGTGTGTGTGTGTCAGAGCAGGTGTTAGCATCCTCTCCCATGCTGGGACCAGCTACATCTGAACCCCTCAACTTCATTACTTCAGACAGAGAATAATCACAACCACCATACAACGATGTCATCGATATAAATCTCACACTAGTGGTCCAATAGCTTCAACAAAATAATGACAAGTAAATCGAAAAAAAAATCTAATTAAACGTAACGTTATTAAATAAACACTCGATGTCTTGAAAAGAACATGATAAGAATTTTACAATGATGAAAATACCAAAAAGTCATTTTAACCCCTTCAGGTTTTATTGATGGAAGTCTGGGCATGTTAATGGGTCTTGGGAGGTTACAGGGTTCAATTCTGACCAATCCCTGAGTGTTTTGACATATTTGACAGTTTGATATTAATCCTTCTAGTCCATTTCCACTGATTTAAGGTGGCTGACTGAAAAATATGTTTTGTTTTGTTTTTAAACCGTCTGGCCAGCATCTGGCACACAAGCTCTCCTTGCAGGTTACAAAGGTGCTCAATAGACAACTGACAATAGTTTAAGATATCACACACAGGAGATCTCTAGACAAGAATAGGACCTTGATGTGGTGGAAAGCAGGAGGAACCGCTTCACTTTGAAGCTTTTTTTTTTTTTTTTTTTTTTTTTTTTTTTAGAATCACAAAAGCAACTATCCATTTTCACAGGACAATCTATGGTCCTTTCACATGAAGGTGTTTCATTTGAGCCCATCCTGGGTCCACTAGAAAACAATGGCACCCTGACTGGGTGTAAAGCAGTGAATGAATCCCCTTGAGCTTTTCAACAACATCTACAGACATTACAAAGTCGGGGCGGGGGGGGGGGGGGGAAACTCAGCGGGGAATTTGTATTTGATTTACATGATACAATTCTTAAAACGCATTTAAAAAAATAAAATAAAAAAACAATGGGGTGCGTGCGCGACACAGTAATAACGCATAACGCACATACATCCACAGGAAAACGTGTAAAATATGACTATGATTGATATCTAGATCACTGACATTATCATTTAGGCTAGATAAGACAGAATAAGTCAGATAGGTATTGTCGAGCAATTAGAATAGAATAGGTATAGAAGTAATCTCTGATTAAAGCTTCTCCAAAGACAAATAATGGCGCACACTACCCTGCTAGAAAAAAAAGTACGCCTTAAGACTGTAGCATAGCTCCCGCACAATCTCCAGTAGTCTGCGGTTTCGGATGTAGGACCACGCCACTTTCGGTTTATTAAGCTTGACTCACTCGAGTCACGTGCCTCGACGTCAACGTAGCAGAGGTGACGTCGAGGCACCAGAATCGTACCAGAATCGCGCGGAATGAAGTTGTCATTTCAAGCTCGGGAGCTCTCGCGGTGCGCATTAATCCAGACCCGTGTGGTGTGTGTGTGTGTGTGTGTGAGTGCGTGCGTGTGTGCGTGTGTGTGCGCGCGCGCGCGCGCGTGCGTGTATGTGTATATGTGTGTACGGAGCATGCCGTCCAGAGCGCTTGAACCGACCTGCGAAGGATCCGCTCAGTCATGGGAGTGCATTACCTCGCCCGTGCGATTTCCGCCATCAATAATTTAATCTATTTGCTCCAAAGCTGAAGAGACTGACGACAACTCGGCGCTGCTGCTTGGCAGAAAAAAAAGAGAAAAAAAAAACCAGCGCGAGGAATTAAAGCTTGGGGGGGAAACGCGTGAGGGGTTTGCGCGCGCTGGGGGACTTTTTTTGATCCAAAAAAACATCCCAGATGACACTGTCCCGCTGAATGGTCTCCCTTTAGAACTGGACAGTAAAATAAAGGTAGGTTTTGTTTTCATACCGAATGCTTTGGTTAGACTTTGTGAAAAGTATTCAAGCAACATATTTGAGCACGCGATCGCGTGCTTGTGCAATTATAACCTAGGCTGTTTTGGTCATGCATTAATTAGGCTAATAAGAAAATAGCTCCATCTCTGTGAAATGTATTCGGAATGCATAAAAAAAAAAAAAGTTTAAATATTTCCACTAGTCTCACCTGAAACATCATTTCAGTTAAAGCGATCAGTCAACACACTCATTAGACAGCCCCCTGTTTCCCTTAACGTCTCTATTATTAAACTGAATACTTTGCGTGTTCTGTTATGGTCCTTCCACTGCTAAAGAGGACAGAGAAATGTACTTGTGCATTTGAAATGTAGTAGACTAAATGTATAAGTGGAGTTTGGTGCACTCGATAAGACTTTCATAGGAAACTTGAGCTCTGGGGTTAGGCTTACAGTGCAGTCTAGCTTTTCCCTACAGCCTCATCAACTCTCCCAAGGTTTCACATCTAACTTTGTGTGTGTGTGTGTGTGTGTGTGTGTGTGTGTGTGTGTGTGTGCATTACAGAACATCACTGTAATTGCAACGAGCTCTGAATTTCGCGTTTAATAATAAATGCAAAGCAAAATAAGCCCAGCTGAGTGGTCACGGATTCCTGGAAATTGCAACGATTCATATTCTTGGGAATTTTGATCGTTACTATTTAACGACCTGTCAATATTTCTCATTAGCTTGGACTTGATGGTGAATTGTTACATTGCTGAGTAGCTGTTTTATCATTGGTTGGTTGACTAGAAGAGAAAACCATTAGTGTGCTGATGTATTTGAGAGTATTTTTGTGCTTGAAGAACTTTAATTTGTCTGCTTTCATCTGAGTGTACAGTCCAGACCTTTCACTTCATGTATTGAAGTTGAACTTTTTATTGAATTGTTTTTGTTTTTGTTTTGTTTTGCTTGTGCTTGTGTTGATATGTAGAATAAAGTGCCTGTGTGCGTTACACTATGTCCCTTCGTATGCTGAGAATAAAAGCGTAACATGCAATTCATGTAGACAAAAGCGCCATCTAGCGTATAAACTGAGTAAATTCCTGAGCTGCACTTAACTCTTGGATTGTGTTGCTAATTGTATTTGGCCAAAGCTGAAGTGAAAATGTAGTTTTACTAATTGTGTTGGATCAAAAGTTTGCACACTTCTAGTCAGGCTTGGATGTGGTAATGTTTCTAGCCCAGAGTTGAACATGTTCTCAGTAGCTAAGCCAGAAAGTCACCTAGCCTACATGAAAACAACACCTACCAGCATCACAGTTGGCCAATCTTGGATGATATTTCCGAGGCGGATCCTGCCAATGCTCGTCCTTTCTCCTGTTACGTGAAGAGCCGAAACTTATACATTAATCATTACCGCACTAAAGTTTAATTTGGTTTGGTTCCCCGCTTTCCGCGAGGCAGCAGGACTCCAACTAAGAAGCCTAAGCACTTCAGAAGGAAGCAATTAGTCTACCAAATAAAGTCAGACTAAACTAAAATTCAGAGGGTTCTGTGACATTTATGCTAAAGAATGTAAATGACACAACTATACACCCTAAAATTCCCTAAGCGCCTTCATTCGGCTATCAAATGTGGCTTTCTCTGCAAGTAGAGAGATCAAGAATTTGTTTATATGCACTACAACTGTTGCAAACTCTATGAAACAGGATGTTTTACTTTTGTTCTTCAACCGTTTCGGGATAAAAGCCAGTCGACTGAAATGAACAAGCAGCGTAACAGCCATAGAAGAAGCTGGAGATCACGAACTTAAAATATCTTCTGTCTTGTTCTGCGCTTGTCTACAACACAGCTGTGTTACATTGTAGAAGAAACCGCAATTACCTGAGGATGTACTTCAAAGGATCCTGCCTTATCCTCACAGTCGCGAACATGGAGCGAGAATGAAGCAAAGTTTTTACAAGCATGCTGCCATTTGCTGCTGTTTGATCCCTCCCAAAGATTAATCATTAGCCTGGCATGTAGCCATTAGCAACAGTCAAAGCAAAGCAGCCATCTCAGTGTTTTTGAGCGCGAAATCGGTGTGAGGTTGGTAGGTATTGGTGACATAAAATTTCATGTAAATGAAATATCTTAGTTAGGTACTGTTAGAAGGTTTCAACACTGGCATAATTTCGTTTATAATGTATTTATTGAAGCACACAATAATTGTTGAAGCACATAATAAATACAACCTATAGCAAAAACTTTAAACCAAACAGGACCTTATGTATCGGAACAGGAATATTTGGTTTACTTTTATCCAACAGCTTAAAGATTAAATATGCAGAATGTTTGTTAGAACGTGGATCTAAGCAGTCACTAGTTTGGTTATTAGCTGACACTGAAGATTGTAAAACACTGAATAATTTTAGAATACTTTATTAAGTTATTTATTTATTTATTTTGTCTGGTGGGGTTTTTTTTCCTCCATAAAACGTTGCATTCTATCACATAAAGCCAAACAAGAGGTGTAAGGTCATTTGAACTTTTCAAACAATAATGCCCCCTGGTGGAACTCCCTTAGAGTTTCCACCTAATTTGAACACTAGTCTGCCAATTTTACAGGCTTTTTTTTATTTATTCATCTAGAAAGCTCTTGCTTTTATTAAGAGAGAAAATGTAGAACTAAGACCTAATCTTCCTGATTCACAATACCTTCTAAGATCCTTTCTTGTGGTTTGTTTTAAAGTTTGTTATAGCCTTGGTGACCTTTTGAAATAGTCTATGGCACATGAAGAAAATGGAAACCTTTTATTTATTTATTTTTTATTTCTACCAGAAAAGCTGTTATTCCCGATACACTTTCATGTTAACCAAGCTTCATCTGCCTGTCATGAGGGGATTTCTTAAATAATCCATGCATGGCAGGGAGACTTAAGCAAATAGAGCTGCGAGGAACCGGGAGCGTGCAAAGCAAACCACCCTGTCCTACCAGCTTCTGTCGAAACAATTGAGCAGGTGCACGTTACTCTTTACCACCTCCCGCCAGCCACAACCCCCCAACCCCACCCCATCCCACCCCACCCAACAGCAGTAGTGCTGCCACTCATGTGCGCACAGAGATAAATCATATTTAGCAATGAAAAGTGTCTGAAAGTGCTCCTGCTAAGCCCTCCGGTGTGTGTGTGTGTGTGTGTGAGAGAGGACACATTATCAAATACAGCTGTGTAGATATCATGTCATCACTATACATTCATCCTTCTTTTGTAGACAGAGGGATCCAAAGGTCACCTGAGGCTTGAGGGATACTTCTATAGAGGGAGCCCTGGCTGTTTGGAATGCTATGTGTGGCATATTCAAAAGAATATAATGCACCTGGCTTCCATGGTGACAGAATAGTGTTCACAAAAAGGTACATAAATAAACTTCGAAAGTCCCACCTCTGTTTGCGCCACAGCTCGTTCTACAGATTGTACCCCCTCCTCCTGTACATGCGCACATCATGAAACACCATGTTTGCGTTATATTGACCGGATATTGATATTGTGACTGCGCGACGCAGCTCAGAGGGAAAGACACACACATCAGACATATTAAAGTGGAACAATGTGTCCATGGCGGTAATTTGGTTTCCACCCCCCTTCTGGTTTGAACAAGGTCTCGCTTATTGCCAGCTCGGTCCCCGAGCAATAAACTGATTCACCGCCTAGATTGCGTTTTAACAGGAAGGTGATTGAGAGCATAATCCATATTGATTCGCCGGATGGAAACAGGAAATAGCAGGGTTAGAAATAAAATTTGTTTGTTGTTCCTGGTGAGAGGGGACCCCAGAGGAATGGCAAGCAATTGCAAGCTGATGAGTGGCACCCCCCCCTTAGCCATTCCCCCCACTCCACAACACTCCTTTCCATCCTCCACCTCCCTGCCCAGTCCGCCTTGGAGACCTGGAAGAGACGTCATCAGGGTTGTTATGCTGAGAAATGACGCTCGAGATCATACCCCCACCCCACCCTTTCGCTGCCTAAGAGTTGTGGATTATAAGATGCAGTGTTGTCCACATTCAGAGCGTTCAATCTCCAGTTACTTTCGTTCCAAGCTACACACTCCACGTGCATGTGGCTTGTACGACAGAGCCAAAAGATCGCGCTGATACAGCTGTCCATCATCGGTTTGTACGGTGAGTTATCAGGACCATATGCGCTTTTTTAAGCAGGTCCAAACAGGTGAGATAGTGCTGTGCCAGGTTTATCAAGTTTTACTATCACCCCCCCCAGTGATGGTGTTATATTATCTATCATTCGATAGCACTCGCAATTTATATAATACCTCCCTCATCAGAGGGACAACAGATGTTTGGTAATTGAGATCAACCTGAAACTGGGGCAGATGCTGGGCTGTGGCCGAGTGTGTACATAAAACCCACATTAGTGCCATTCAGAGGGGGGGGGGGGGGAGAGAGAGGATGCTGCCAGAAATATATCTGTCCCTGAAGGTGCAACACATTTGGAAGTATTTCAAAGAAGTGAGCAAGTATGACATAAGACGCAATCAAGTCCTAATCCTCGACGGCACTTTAAAATCCTCTCTGAAGTTTCTGCGGAGGTAATTGCTGACAATGTAAGAATTTTTTTTTTCCATGACTGGAAAAGCTGATGGGCTGAAGTATCTTTTCATGCCTGCAGAAGCAGCGCATGCACACATTTTACTCTGTGCTTCATTCGATTAGGATTGATCCATCCTCCAAAGCTGTAATCCCAGCCTGTTTTTAATTTATTTATATTTTTTTCAGTGCTTGTTTTTGACTATGTGGGAGAAAAAATTAACGGAGCTCCTATCTCTTTCTCTCCTACCAGACACACAAACACAAGCATACACGCACACACACACACACCCACACACACATCTGCAAATGCATGTGCCCACAGTCTTTCTCTTACACACACACACGTACACACACCCATGCGCACACCTCGCCAGGTGAAACGTCACAGCGCAAGGGGACTCAGCGCTCATTAAGGGGAAGGCTGCAATATTCTGAATCGAGACCATGGGACTCCCAGCTCGCCTATTTATAGCTGCCGTGTCTCCATGGCAGTCACCGCTGCGCTGGCAAATCGCAGCCGTGGCCCCAGACGCCAATTAAGAATGAAACAAATGCCTTTTAGAGAGGGGCGTGCCGCCATGTCTCTCCCACCCTTCTTCAGTCTCTTTCCGCTGCATGAGTGCATCCTCTCCATGCCTCTTCCGGAGGATGCTCGGGGTAGAGGGAGGACGCCACGCAGAGAGCTGGCCGAGCTGTGCTGCGACGTTGGCTATTTTTAAAACGCCCCCCCCTCACACACACACACTCGCATTCTCTCCCCCAGCCCCTCCACCTCCTCCTCCTCAAGAAGGAGAGCAGATGAGGGATGTCTTCTTTTTGTGCTGGTGTTTTGGATGCTCCCCGTGCTATTGTTTGTGAATGTTGCGGCGAGTTTTGAGATGTCGACGGACGTGATGAATTGCTGTGACTCATAGGGGCATCAGAGAGGTAAGAGAGTGAGGGATAGGCATAGAGAGATGAAAGTGAGAGAAAGGATGAGCGGCGCGCTGTAGGGACAGTCCTGGCTTTCTCTGCGTCTTTCTGTTGGTGGTGTCGGTGGCCGTCTTGACCCGGATGTGTGAAATGCACCCGTTGGGCATAGAGTAGTTTTTATGAATGAATGAATCAGTGCATGGGTGAATGAATGGCATCCTGTTTTTTTTTTCCCTCTTGTAGTCAATTTCCTCTCTCCCTCACTCTCTGTCTCTTCATTTACCTGGTGACCTCTACATAGAACATGCTCTTTAGTGATGACTCAAGATTCTTAATTAAAACAAGCTAGAAGTAGAGCATTTACAGACTGTTTGAATCAGTAGTGGTGAATGTAAGCGTTACAGTGGAGGATTTTTCCGCTGTTGCTTTAGCTTTAAGGCTTAAATATTAGGCCATTTTTGCTCTTCAGATATAAGTAGTAAACTATCGGTATACTTTGAACCCTATCTTACTCTCATCAATATTACAAAATTGACTTTAGTCTTTTTTTGTTGTTGTTGTTATAACTACTACACACTGGTCACCAGCACTTAACATCAGTCAGGATTGCGTTAGTCTGATGGGATGCTAGAGCAGGAGAGGAGGGCGAGGAGGGAGGCAGGAGGGAAGTGCGGGAAAGAGGGAGTGGGTGAGAGCCTCTCATGTCCTCCTAATGATACTCCTGAGTCTCTGTATGTGTCTTCATGTGTGTACGTGTGTGTATGTGTGTGTGTGGACAGATTCGGTGTGATGCGTCAGTAGTGCCAACGTTCCCCTGGGCCTCAACTGCCAGGAACTAAAAATGCAACAAAGAAATAACAAGTTGGCATGTTGTGGGTCGGTTGCTATGAAATGTGAATGTTTTAGGTCTGCAACTCTGATCACAGTTTACATGAGAGCATCGGCTGCCAGGGGGACTGGCTGCAAACGAGACAACAGGCACTTTGGGGAAACAGATCTAATTGACAAAGATAACAGAAAAATAATGCAGCACGACTAATGATTAGGCATCAGTGCAAAGTGAACATGACTGTCTTGTACTTGTTCTTTTAGACGTATCGCTTTTAAAATTGAAATCTCTGTTTCTCTCCATCCCTCCCCTTTTTTCTTATTCTCCTTTATGTCCCTCCCTGAACCACCCCACCCCACCTTACACACACCTTTCCCTCTGTCACTATCTCCAGTTCCAACAGGTCAGAAGAGTGATGACCATCCTGTTCCTTACTATGGTTATTTCATACTTCAGTTGCATGAGAGCTGCGCCCATGAGAGAGGTGCCGGGCGTTGTGGGGGGCCACCGAGCCGAGGGCTACCTGGGGGCCGCCCGGGGCCATGGGACTCCACCGAGCGGGGGAGCTCTGCCCTCGCTCACGGACACGTTCGAGCAGGTGATCGAGGAGCTACTGGAAGTGGAGGGGGAGGCAGCGCAGGGCCAGGGAGGGGGGGGCCCCGGCAACGCAGCAACGGCCGAGTCAAAGGACGTCGACACGTATGCATCGCGTGTGATGATCAGCAACCAAGTGCCTTTGGAGCCGCCGCTGCTCTTTCTCTTGGAGGAATACAAAAACTACCTGGATGCCGCCAACATGTCGATGCGGGTGCGGCGCCACTCGGACCCGGCGCGGCGTGGCGAGCTCAGCGTGTGCGACAGTATTAGCCAGTGGGTGACGGCCGTGGACAAAAAGACGGCTATCGACATGTCCGGCCAGACCGTCACCGTGCTGGAGAAGGTCCCGGTGGCCAATGGGCAGCTGAAGCAATACTTTTACGAGACCAAATGCAACCCGCTGGGTTACACGAAGGAGGGCTGCCGAGGAATAGACAAGCGGCACTATAACTCGCAATGCCGGACAACCCAATCGTACGTGCGAGCCCTCACCATGGATAGCAAACGGAAGATCGGCTGGAGGTTTATACGGATAGACACTTCGTGTGTATGCACATTGACCATTAAGAGGGGGAGATAGTGTACACAATGTATAGATTTTATTGAGAGTTCTAACAAGAGAGAAAGAAAAAGAGTAAATATCTATTTGTATATATACATAACAGGGTAAATTATTCCGTCAGATGAAAATTTTATGGACTGCATGTAAAAAAGATGAAGTTTATACAGTAAAGTGATACTACAGTCTATTTATTGAACATATTCATGACCTTGTAAACAATTAAAAAAAGATCTGATCAGTCATTTGCTCCCAGTTCAAATTACTATATCACATTCCGCAAGACGTTGTGGTTTTCTTTACGTTGCCAAGAACTCAACAGATGAGAGGAGAGATTATTTAAGAGGAAAAAGAAAAAAAAAAAAACTTGCATGCTGCTTCAATTGTGAATTGAACAAAAAACTGTCCACTTTCAGAAAACAAGACCACTATTCCAACCAAAAGATTCTGTTTACATTCTCAGCAGTGACAGGACATCCTCCTCTAAGTACTTTAACTGTTTCCTATTCTAAACTTCTCAAGGTTATGTTGGAATTACATACTATGTCAAGGTGCTGTTGTCAAAGCTTTGCTGTTTATTTTTTTATCCCCACGAAATGAAAGATGAAAGAAAAAAAACACTATAAAAATTATATATATATATATATATATATATATATATATATATATATATATATATATATATATATATATATATTTCATTCACATATGTTCTGAATTAATATAATTCATTTTGTATGTTGTGAAGTTGTTTGCAATATTAAATTGAAATATTTGAAGAAATAAAAATGACTATAGGCAAGTGAAAAACAAACCCAATGTCAATAAAGTTTGAGCTCTCCCTTTACAGGTATAAATTCAGCACAAACCTCGGAGAAGAGACGATTATCTTCCTCCTAGAAATTGAACTCACAGCTGGAATCTAGTTTTGGGCAAAATTACCCAGTGCATTAAAAAAAAGAGCTTGAGTTCTGAAAAAGAGACCATGTAGTAATGACAAGATCATCCATACATATATGATAATCAAATGTAAAATGTTTTATAACAAAAACCAATACACACAAGCCAGAGTAAATATGCAAAACAGCACCTGCTCTCCAAGCCTCTTGCATACATCCCACGCAATCTCTCACGTCCTGCCCAAGCAGAGGAGCGACACTGTTCAGGTAAGGTCCACTCTGAGTGTGGAACATAAATCCAGCTAAGATGGTGGCGGTAGGTGGTGTTTCTCCTTCAATCACTGGTCATGGGCTATCATTTCTATCACAAGTACATTATCTTTGTCCTAGAAAAAAAGAGATCAGTGAGTTCAACACTCTAATACACTCCACTTGATATCTGATCCATCTTTGTGCACAGACGGACCTGTTTCAGCTCATAGATTGTTATCAGACCCATGTGTCTGAAGTGTTGACACAGTGTTGAAAACAAGGTACAGCGTGAGAGTAGATACTCTGGGTTGGACATCATGTGCAGTCAGAACTCTAGAATATTCTACATCCATATCTTATAAAGAAAAAAACAACTCAGATCCACAGATAACAAATGTCTATAACCCCAAGCAGATGAACTTGTTTGACAAGAACTTACACACATATTTGTGCACCTCAAGTTTATATCCTTTTACTATATTTCATATTACTCTTGATACAATGGTGTCACTTTGATATTAGTTCTCTATCCTTATGCATACCTGTCTGAATAACGAAGGGCATCATTCACACAAGGACCATCTAAAAAATCTAAAGACTCAAAGATTCTACTAATTATTATTTGTCAGATTTGTTACCATTATAACGTGATTAAAAAGAATGTATTTAAAAGAATGTAATTAAATGTAGACAGGCCAATTAGCATTGCAGTAAACAGTGTTTCCCAGTCTTGATCTTGGAGAACCACAACCATGTATATTTTGATGTTTTCCCTTCTCAAGTCATCAGCTAATTAACAAGCATGAACCAGACTGAACCGGGTGACACAGAGGAGAGAAAATACCAACATGTGCAAGACGGTGGTACTCCAAGACCTGGATCGAGAGGCACTGCAATAGATAAGTTGTCCTGGCTGAGAAACCAGCTATATGTCTGAGTTATTTTGGTGAGTTTCAAATTGTCCCAAGTTCAAAGCAGTGCCTGGTGAGAGACCCAGCAGAGCCCTGACCCATTTGCCATGGAAGTAGGCCACTCCATGCATATCCCTATCCCTTTCTGATTTATAGTTATATAATTATTTTGTGAGTGTAGCATAATATTGGACTTTAAGTCCTTCCTAGTTGAAGAGTACAGCTCCTGTATTATATACAGTACAGGGAAAGGACTGATTTCTGAGAGACATTGTGTCAGTTGTCGATCTTTGGTACAGCAACTTCAAGTGCATTTGAAATATTCTGAATGTGCCAAAAAATAAAGGTCATTCCTATCATTACTGGAAGTCGGAATAAACAAAAATTAAGATAAGATTAAGATTATTACTATTAGTAACAGTCGAAGTAAAACTGGTAGTATTCATATATAGTCGCCTAATATTTTTTTATTATAGACAGACTGCGTAAATTAGCTGCAGTTTAGTAATTATGCCTTTTGGCCAGTAGATGGAAATGCTAACTAGAAGAAAGCCAGCAGTGCCTGGTTTAGATGAATATCAACAAATCACTCATGTATGTCGCCCTGTAGAGCTGTGTTATGTGTGAAATTGTGTTATTCAAAATCCCATTACACAAATAATACGAAACGTGTGTTACAAAATGGGTTTTGGCGCCACTGTGTCTCTGATAAGGATGGGACCGTATTTTATGCGCATTTCCTGCGCAGAAAGGATGCTCTTCGACTCCCCCCGTTAATCTCTTTGCATTGGTGCTTAGCCACTTGCTACAAAAATAGCAGGGAAGACACAGCGCCTAGCTACCCACTGAGCTTTTCCCAACCAGAAGTGGAGTATCCACGGCTGAAAAAATGGCCTCGCTGGGGGAGCCGGTGCGATTAGAAAGAGGTAAACAGCACAATTGTAATAAATTATTGACGGTTTGGGCGTCAGCGATGTGAACCGTACAGACTGGTAACGATGCTAAGCTAAACACAGCTAGCTAGCGCTTCTACCACTGTTCATTTTTTAAGGATAATAGCGTATAATTAAGTACGTTTTTACAAAGGAATAAAAGACCATTAGAGTTTCTCTACAATATATGTAAAGAAAAAATAAAAATAAAACAAAATTACCCATTATTAAGTTTCTCTATATAATTTAAAGTGTTAGCAAGCCAGACAGTAGCTATTTATTGTGCGCAAAGCTACTTATCAGAAATGCACAGATGTAGTCAGGCGATACAGACCCACTCCTAAATATCTCACGATTTTTCAATTAGGGCACTATGTAGGGTGTAGATGCCATTGTTACATACCCTAAGAAGTGCACGTAGGCACATCGGAAGTGATGGGTTTGGGTTTTACAACTTGATCCATGGAGCTCTGCTGAAGAAATTACTAGAAATGTCACAGCATAATAAGGAACGGCGTAATGGCTGCCATTAAACATTTCCCTATTTGGATCTATTCGTTAAAATGGTTTTAATTAAAAATAAATAAATAAATAAATAAATAAATATTTAAGCGTCCACTTGATTGGTGTTCCAGATCCAGTTTATATTCAGGGTAAAGTGGTATATTATTTACTTTGGTATAGGTCAGTAGTTCTCAAAGTAGGGTCCATTAGGCATCATAATAATAATAATAATAATAATAATAATAATAAAAGGCTAATTTAAACTGTATGTATAGGAAATAAGCCTTATTTATAGACATTGTATGTACAAGTGGTAAAATGGCAAGTAATATAATGAAATGCACATACATTATATATACATGTGGTGTGTGTGTGTATAAATAAAAGCATGGTCTGGGTGTTTGTTTTAAGCGTGGGTTACACATTTTTTGTTTATTATAGAGTTCTTACGGTGCTTATTTGAACCTTAATAACTCATGAACAAGAAGCCTGTAAATAATACGGACCTAATGTGTTCTGCCACAATAAAATGCTCTATGACTCCAATAGATCAGCTAAATATTATTGTACACCCTTTAATAGTGAGCCTAATATTTCTATAGTTTGATTATGTTCCTAAAATAGGCCAAATCTGTACTGAGGAGGTCTGTGAAGTTTATTTTACAGTTAAAGTGGTCTCTGGCCGCAAAACGTTTGCGAATCCCTGCTGCATATAACCTGTGACTGCTGTATATCAGTATATATCAGACAGACTGGATTTCAGGATCACTGCAGATGTGCATACAGTAAAACCCCCATGTCCGCTGTTTCAGTTACCACTGTTTAACTGAACCCGCAATTGACCATGGCCCGAAAAAATAAAATAGAAAATTCCAGAAGTACAGTAAACATGCGTCATTTAAATTGGGTGCCGTTCTGAGTAACGTGATCATTTCTGCTCGGGACGTTAATCATCGCTTTGTCCAGTGTAGTAGAAGTACGAAAAAGAAGGTGGGTGAGTACAGCATAGTAAATATTTTAGAGAGAGAGAGAGAGAGACCACATTCACTTATCTTTTTATTATTATTTGTTTTATTAGTTGTTATTGTTAGTCATTTTGTGCCTAACTTGTAAATTAAACTTTATCATAGGTACAGGACAGATATAGGTATGTACAGTATAGTGTTCGCTACTGTCCACGGTTTCAGGTGTCCGCTGGGGGGGGCTTGGAACCAATCCCCCACAGACACAGGAATCTTACGTTATTGCGTATGTCTATTAGGTCTGCCAAATCAGCATTAAATGTGGATTAGGTAAGAATATTTTTTTTTATTTTCCCAAGATTAGGTCTCTAAACTTTAGGTGGATTCGACATTAGAATTTTATTAGTGTTTTTTTTTTTTTCTTCCGTCTTTGTACTATCGCCACCCATTCCCACCCATGTTCATGAAGCTCCACCCGAGGGTCTTAAGTGACCCGTATAGTGTCTATAACATCCAAACACAAACAGCGTTCCGGGCTGGAAGTCAGGTTTTCTCAGGAACTTGATATTTTTGCTAAGGCCATGGCTTAATGAATTTGTTTACAAAAATATATATATTCTACACATCTTCCAGGTTATTTGTACTCTACAGGCCACTTTTACATCCAGCCAGAAACTCGGGAGCATCTAGAAACAGGCATGTTGTCTGTTTAAAGCAGTAAGACTATTTATGTTGTGGCATCAAACGTTTTCATTGTACATGTAATTATTTACTGGGAGACAATCTTATCCTGACCGACCTACAGTCATGCACTTCGAAGGTTAAAAACTATGAATTAATACTTAAGTTTAAAGTAGAGTCTCTTTAAGGTACATTACTGAGGACTCAAAATAATCTATACTCAAAAAGACCACCAAGATAAATTTGAAGAGTAGTTACTTGCATCAGACATGTACCACTGTATTAGGCCTGATGCCTTGATGAGTCATAGTATTAATGTTAAACTGATGGATTTGTAAAAATCCAAAGCATTGGAGCAAATTTAATTAAATTTAATGCAGGGCTGCTTGATGGATGCCAGAGAAAATGTCTAAATGCCAGGCAAAAAATTTTTGGCAGTGTGACCATTAATGTTTGCTGAATACTCTCAAAGGATTAATATAATTGCTCAGAAGCAGCCAATGACGATATCTATCACAGCATTGCACCAGGACCCGAGTCCAGCTTTTCATGCCAAAAATCACAACTCTAGATGGTATAGGTCTAATGGTAGGCTTAACTGGTAGTCTTGTCTTGCCTCACAGAAATCTTCTCTTCCCAGACATTTCTCGTGCCATAGAGCTGCTGGACAAACTCCAGAGAACAGGAGAAGTTCCGCCTCAGAAGCTGCAGGCCCTACAGAGGGTTTTGCAAAGCGAGTTCTGCAACGCTGTACGAGAGGTAAGCATAGTGTTGTTCATTAAACAATTTTGGCTGCTTGCCAATTCCCACTCTCTAGCTAGCTCTCCTCTATAGTTCTGTGGAAAATTTTTTCCTCATATTATGTTTATGGTTGTGATGCAGTTTGTTAAAAAAGAAAAATCAAATCACCTGAGATTGAGATTTTCCAAGATGACTGTCATGTAAGCAATTAGGGCCAGGCAATTTTGTAGGGATAATCCACAGCTAGGTGTGCATCGCACGATTTTAATGCAGAACCACCTGACACGAAGTGCATGATTAAAATCATGTCACGCACACCTAGTCATGGATTATCCCGCTTATACCATGGTCACTTGCCAGCACTGACAAGTTAAAGCTGTCATTGATGTTTGCACTGCTAAAATTTGACTGAACGCTTAACTTACGTTAGTTATTTTATACACGGGTCGTTAGATCTAGAATTCTGCCCGCTCTAAATCATACACAGAGATAAAGTAGTGTGATAAGATTACATGTATTTGAACGAATTATAATAAATAGTTATGAGAGAGATTGTGTGTGTGTGAGTTACCTGCGTCTGTGCCGCATCTCTACTAATAACGAAACTGTGAGTTTAACTACTCTATACAGCTGTAATTGTATGTTATTATGGTTACAGGTGTTTATAAGCAGCGCGTTAATTTAAAACGTTGATCAAACTGACTGGAACTACCTATGCATTATACGGTTTGAACGCACACCTTCCAGCCAATCAGAAACGAGTATTCAGATATTATATTGATATTGTTGTAAATTATATCATGGTGCATTTTCTTCAGATATTGTGGGTATTGTGATTATCTTTTTTTTTTTTTTTTTTTTTTTACTTTTTATTTTAAAAAGAACATTTGGAAACTGATTGGAAGCAGCTTTGTAATAGTTTAAATCTTTAATATTTTTATTTACATTTATTTATTTAGCAGACGCTTTTATCCAAAGCAACTTACAAATGATTTATCTAATTCCTTTTCCTTTTTTTAAAAAAAAAAATGCTACACTATGGTGTTGCTGGCAGTTTCTTAGCGAGATACAAAAAGTATCTTGAGATCTTTTTTTTTTTTTTTTTTTTTTGACCATATCGCTTTTAGGGTTTAAAAGGAATACTTTAACCACTGACGAGAATTCTGAAGCGTATCCCTGTTTACTTGAATGCCACATATTATATTAGTCAAAGCACAGTTATGAGGCAGGCAGTAAATGTAGAAACGTTTTAGCAAATTAAGGTCTAAATCGATTTCATTCATCCATTCAGAGATGCGGCTAATTCTTCAGAGGGGAGAATTACGCATTCCCAAAAGTTAGAAGTGACTTGGCGTCTAGAAACGTCTTTTCTTGTTTTTCCTTGCAACTCGCATACCCGTTGTGCTAAAAGGACTACAGGGTTCAATCCATTTCAGTTTAAGACTATGCTCTTGGGCTTATTATTACAAACAGTATGCACAGTTCACTAGGTCATGTTATATTGAGCATCATTTTCATTAATTAGCTGTAAGCCAAGCGATTCAATACATGCTGCCAAGTTTGTTTTAGGAAAATGAACGAGCATTTGAAATCCACATAGTTGCTCCCATCGTTTTTTCTCAAAAATGAGGGTCTCAGATGGCAAGTGCCATTACTCGTGTAGTTAGCTCAAGATTGTGCTGGCAGTTGAGTCAGATCTATCCTGCTGCTTTGTCATCTGTCGTTTTTGTACCATCAACCTCTAGAGGCCAGAAACGCAGTGTGGTGCAGTCCACAATCCATTACCTCATAAGCATGCGACCTAATTCAAGAAGCTAAAAATGTCAAAGTGTATACAGAAACTAAAAAATGAGTGGAAATCTTTAGTTCTTTAACATAAGCCTATGCTTCTGGCTGTAATAATGTTTGGTGCAGCTCCGGGACATCTGACACTAGAACTAAGGTGAAACATCCTAAAACACTTATACCATTTTTGTGTTATCCTGCACCATATGACCCTGGATTATACAATTTTACCACATGCTAGAGTCCATGGAGTCGAACATAAGGAGCAGATGTGCTGAGGAGGTCACACTTGTAATTTACTAAAAGGAAAATTTGGATAGTATGTCTTTAACTGTAAACATCTGTTACAAGTTCTAGTGATCAGTCTAGAGCTTTGTAAAGTGCTCAGCTAAAGGAGATAAGGGCAGCAGAGTGTTGCTGCCGTATAGCTCTAGGGTCCTCGCTTCGATCCTAAGCTCGGGTTACTGTTTGTGTGGAGTTTCTGTGCATGTGGGTTCCCCGCTTTCCTCCCCCCTCGCAGAAACATGCCAGTGGGTGGATCGGCTACACTATATTGCCCCTAGGTGTGAATGAGAGCAGGCATGGTACCCTGGGATGGACTGATGTTCTGGGGTACTACTGCCTCGCAATAGGCATTCCCCAGATTAACCATCACCCAGACCAGGATAAAGCAGCTGCTTAAGATGAATGTATGAAGGACGTAATTTAACCTTGACGCTTTGCTTGATGTTTACCAAGTTCTATCGGTTGCAGTGGCCCATTCAGACCTTGTTCTTGACCCATTTCTCAAGTCAGTGCCTACGCATGCTTAGCTCATTCACGCCTAAGGAAAGTTCACCTCTTGGCTGATCTCTCAGCCTACACATGTTTGTTAAATGAGCTCCCCTGCAGTGTAGTGTCTGGGTTTGTTTTTAAACTCCTGCATAAGGTACATGATTATGGTTTTCAGAGTAATGACCTTGTGTGAGCTATTCTACCACCACCGAAGATGATGATGATGATAGAGTTCTACCTGAGTAGTTGATGAGCGTCTTGGCTGCTGAATGACTCAACAGTGCTATCCACTTAAAGCTGTTTATTCACTCCTTGCTCCACACCTCCAGGGACTTGTACTCATGGAACATCTTAAAATAGAAGTGCAAATCTATGATCGGGTTCCGCCTGCATTTTGAGTTATCTCTGGAATTAACTGATCCTAGAATAGCATTGCTGCTCAAAGATGCTTTGTAAATACTGACCTAGATCTTTCATTTATGTAGTGCTGTTATTTAAAACAGTGTCTGTTATTGTGTCGCAGTGCCTTAGATCAGATGTTTAAGGTGTGGCTTGATCGACACATGATTGTAGAATGTTAAGTTGTTTGTTATAGGATATTCATTGTGGCTTTTTGTGTGTGTGTGCCACAGGTTTATGAACATGTGTATGAGACAGTGGACATTAACAGCAGTCCAGAGGTCAGAGCCAATGCCACAGCAAAGGTAAATTCAATAGTAACTATGATCTGTAAGACTAATGGTGGTTGTCTTAATTTCATTTTGAAATGAAGGGTCAAATCCCTGCAGCATGTGTCATGTTGTGAGGAAATAATTGCTGTAATAATGTTCTTTTCACTAAAGTAGGCAAACTTGGTAACACAGTACAGCATACCATACCATAGCACGGCATACCAAGTCTCATTGATCTTAAAGCAAATTTAAATTAAAGTGTTTTATGATCATTTTTATCATCAATAATCATTAAGAAATCATTTGTGCTATATGCTTAAATATATAAAAAGCTATGGGATATCTATAAGTTAGACGGAATTGTAATTTTAAATGTGGGGGCCATTTTGACTTGTTACTGTTTAGAAAACTAGATATTTATAGTTAATCTGATTCCTCAGTAGTGAAATGTTTCAAATAAAAATTTACCGTAAATTTCATGGATTTTATAAATAGGGGTTTATAAAGCCTGAAACCGATGTAGAAATGTAAAGCTCGTTCACCCTTTCAGTCGCAAGTGAGTGAGTGACTGATTAAATAAATAATTCAATAATAGTTTGTCATCAGCCTGCTCCACCTTTCAGATGGTTTATTTCACAATAAAGCAAGGTTAATGATTAACTAATATATGCAATATTTGTTGCCAAGTGTGCATCTAAAAAAATTTGAATATTGTGGAAAGGTTAATTTTTTTTCTGTAATTTAATTCAAAAAGTGGAACTTTCATATATTCTAGCTTCATAACACATAAAGTGAAATATTTCAAGCCTTTTTTGTTTTATATCTTGATTGCAGCTTACAGCTCATGGAAATCCAGTATCTCAAAATATTAGAATAAAGAATTAAATTATGGAGAGAAAAAAAAGAATTTTTTGACGATATTAAAATTTTTAAAAATGCGCCTCGATGTATTAAGTTGTGCTTTAGCATACGCACTCTGCATGTTCCCCAGGCCACAGTGGCAGCATTTGCTGCAAGCGAAGGACACTCCCACCCTCGCGTGGTGGAGCTGCCAAAAACCGAGGAAGGCCTCGGTTTCAACATCATGGGAGGAAAAGAGCAGAACTCGCCCATCTACATCTCCCGCATCATCCCCGGAGGCATTGCCGACCGTCATGGTGGCCTCAAGAGAGGAGACCAGCTGCTCTCGGTCAACGGAGTGGTATGTAGGCGGCTTTGATGAGAGTTAATATCCGAGTGAAACTGGAAGTATACCAATTCCTTTTTGGATACAGAAATAGTTTTAAAGCTGTTAATATTGGAGGAAATTCAAATATGTGCCTGCTCTGTAAGCTTCTGTTTCTAAGTTATGTGTGTATGACTGCAGGCTTTAAGACAGTTTGGACCTTATGTTCACCTACATTTTAATCAACGTCACAGAATAAAATACATCAGTGGATAATGTCAAATCCAATCTGAAAGCAATGCAGCATTTCATTTGCGTTTTTGTGCCTGGTTTGAAAGGGGCAGTCTATAGACATTAGTCTGCTGCCTTCTTTTTCCAACTCGAACATGTAACATGACAGATGTGGTACACCAGGGCTTTTTAATTATTAAAAACTACAGCTGTATTTTGCCAACTTATCGGTGTGAACGGATATTAAAATAACTCCAGAGGTGCCGGTAATTTACAGTTTAGCCGTAGAATTTGCAATTTTCAATCTCTTTCTAAATTGATACCGGAGACACCTGAAAAGCAGAACTCAGACCAAGCAGAAATTACTTTCACTCGGTGGGAAAGTCAATTCTCTGAAGGGGAAACATGTGGAACGTGAAATACGTATGTCCTTCTAGGAAAATTTTGAAAAAGAGGAATATAACATATACGTTACAGCGAAATTCTTTTTTTATATATGCCAGATTGTTAGGAAGGGGTCAGAGCGCAGTGTCAGCCATGATATTACGTCCCTAGAGCACACAGGGTCAAGGGCCCAACAGTGGCTTAAACCCCTGACCTTTTGATCAGTAACCACCAGAGCCTTAACCGTTGAGCTGCCCCGCCTGTGAAGCCACAAGCCTCATCAGCTAATAGAATGGTTTCATTGGACGGTAAAAAATTAATAGAGCTGCTGCTTTAAAAAGTAAATAAATAAATAAATAATTTATTAAGTAATGATCACGCTGGATTTTTTTTTGGGGGGGGGGGGGGGGTCTCATCCCCCAACATGCACAAAAGTATTTGTGATTATTTTTTTTCTCCCTCTGCCTGCTAGGATTTTCTTGTCAGCAATGTTTGCATTTCTGTCACTATAATACTAACAGTTTGTTCATTAAAATTAGTGACGCGTAAGAATAATTTTGTTTGTCGTATTTAGGGATTTATAGGCATGTAAGTGCAAAGAAGTTATATCTCTAAACATTTTCTCAGTGTTTGCAAAATTGTTATACCACATGTTTTTTTTTTTTTCCTTTCGTAGAGTGTGGAAGGGGAGCACCATGAGAAGGCGGTGGAGCTCTTAAAGGCAGCTCAGGGCACCGTCAAGCTTGTAGTGCGCTACACCCCTAAAGTGCTGGAGGAGATGGAGTCTCGGTTTGAGAAGATGCGATCTGCCAAACGCCGCCAACAGAACAGCTACCCGCAGTAGGGTAACCTGCCTGTGGCCCACATGTCCTCTCTCTATCTCTCTCTCTCTCGTTCTTTCTATCTATCTTTCTCACATTCTTTCTGCCCAGGGATTGGACACACATACGGCACTTCTTTTTTCTGCTTTTCCAGACTTTTCTAAAACTTCGTTATACTTCAAGTTTGAGCACACTCTTTTTCACGGTTTTGTGGAAATAAACACTACTACACCCCCGACCCCTCCCCCCTCTGTGGTTACACTCAAACACAACGACACGCAATGTACATCACTCTGTGTCAGGTGAAGGTCGAAGGGTCAGGATTGCAAGGGGACCATCACTGATTCGCTTCTGAGGTCATTTTAAATGAAAGGATAAAAGTTTAAAAAGTGCCTCAAGAGCTTAAAGAAAAATGCAATAGCTCTCTAGAACCATTTGGGTTCTACTATATTGAATGTTACATCTACTGACACATGAGCAAAATGAATGGACATGCATCTAAGCACTTGAACACTTGTAACATTGAGATGGGTGTAAGCAGGGAGTTGGGAGTGGGAACAAGATGTGTCATATATCACTTACAAGGTTCGTGGCAAGATCCGCTGGAAAGTTAGGTCACACTGCTCAACAAGTAAGAACACGATAATGACTTATGTTGCATTCTTTGTGTTATCTTAGTTTTGCTCTATTAATAAAAATATATATATATTTCATGGGGTCCATGGAGGGTGAAATTTTTTTTTTTTTTTTTTTTTTTTTAAATCACATGATGATGCTTTTAGTTAATTAGGTTAGGGATTGAATAGAAGATCCTGGGTTTTTCTTTTTTACTATTTTTTTTTTTTTTTGTTCTAGTTACTAGCTTTTCCTGCATTTCCAGTTTCTACTCACAATCATACAGCAACATGAAGCAACAAGGTAATCTAAAATGTAGAAGGATTGGTGAAGTAAATGTTAAGCACTGACTCCCTTCACACTGAAGACTTGGGTGAAAATATTTAATTACACACTGAGATATTTATTTCTTTTTAATGTATCCTAGACATATTTTGTAGCATAAAATTTTTATGTATATGCAGTAGTTATAGGATTTATTTGCTATTCCTATTGCCAGGTTTTTTTTTAGTTTTTTTTTTTAGTAGATTTGATTTGTAGTTGCTTAGTCTGTTTACTGTCTTTAAATTCCTGATTATTTTTCATTTACTTCACTGAGTGAGATTCATTATTCAGTAAACACAGTCATGAATGTTCTCTAAATCCTGCTTATTCATCTCATGGCAATATTTGTACCGATTCAGAAATCATTCCACAGATGCTTCAGACTTTCACACTTGTGCTCACGATAAAAAAGGCAATGTTTTTAAATGTGTTTTTAACCTTAAACGCACTTATTTACACTGTCACGATTGAAAGAAAACGTCTCTTCTTCTCCATCACGTAAACTATTTAGCATGTTTCTAATTGTAGACGTTCATTAATCCTGGAGAGATGTGAAGGGAGGTGGTCTGATCTCTTGCGTAAAAAAAAAAAAAAATGAAGCCTTCTGGTAATTACAATGGTTCAGTCTTCCTTAAAAACCATTCTGGAAAGTGAAAGAGTCGGATGCTTTGTGTGAAGTTTTGAGAGCTCAGGTTGCATTTCTCCATCTCTGACTTTCCCTGACATTTCACGACCTGAAGTTACACTAAGCAATAAAGCTTGCTCTTCTTTCTCCAGCCCCTTACTACTAAATCTGCGTCACTGTTCACTTTTGGAAGGCTTACTTGCTATTTTTGTAAACGGCATTTTCTTATGATGTTTTGCTTGCCTTTTTTGATAAATTTTATTCACGGGATTTTGTTTCCAAGGAATTATTTGTATTATTTTACTGAGGACATTGTCCCATCGTTTTTTCGAGTACAAAGACCAAACGTGCAATTTTTCTGACCGCAATTTGATATCATGTTGAATGTCCAATATGCTAGTTTGGGAATGTTGCTTTAATGAGCCTAAATATTGTTGTATCATTTGACATTGCTTTTCTTTCCTGGTGAATTGTCTTACTTGTACTGTAGATGCATAGACTTAAATATTACTTCTTAGGTTCACTACTTCAGAGTAATGATTTCAAGCTGCACAAAATAAATTACACAGAAATACTGGCTTCTTGTTTTTTATTTATTTATTGGTTTAGCTGTGCTTTTGGTTCAAGTCTCATTTTCCAAATTTTGTTTTTAAATCTTGTTATGGTGCATTTTCAAGATTCATAATTTCATTTTTCGTTTTAACATTCTTCTCCTTGCTATTTCCTGTAATTATTAATCTCAACAGCAGGGGGCAGTGTGAGCTAGTGCACGTTTGCAATGGACGTTTATAGGGATCCAGAATTATGATCAAGAAACCATAGGACAATTATTTATGTAATTATATACTTGTATATAATTTAAAAATTCAATGAGTAAGATCATTGTCTCAGTGAAGTTAATTGATATATTAGGAAGCAAATTTGCTAATTTTCAATATTCTCCATTAAAATATTCAAAAGTATTTCAGAACTAACACCTTCAGCTGCTTGGGCTGTGTCGTTTATGGCTTGTCGTTATGTATATTCCTCATGTGTAATCTCAGTCTCGGGCTACAATTTCAAGATCATGCCTCTTCAGAGGCCTATTAATAACCTTCAGGTGTGAAGATTTAAAAGTGTGTTAATGATGAAAAATAAGCCTGTTGACAGTGAGACAGATGGAGCTGAGCAGAATGCTCAGCTCCACCCCCTGCACCTTCTTCCAAGGTGCACTACTGTCTATGTCTGACTGGAGTTATTCTCATTGTGGACGATGTACACAACACTCTTCTCGTGATACACTGGTTCCTCAGCTTGGAGGAGAAAATCAAGCATATGAAATAAAAGCATTCATGTACTTTGTGTACTGCAATAGAAATGCGAGGGCGTAAATAAGCTGTTGCAACAAACAAGGTTCCTAGACAGGTCTGAAAAGCCTGCATAGTTTAATTCATCAAGTTAATATAGATTCAAGGTGCTGAGGTGGTAAATATTTTTATTTATTTTTTTAAAGCTTGCAACTCTCATGTTTACCAGACTGAAGTTTCACAAGAGGGTACTATAGGCTGCTGCTGTGCTAGTGGGGGCACCAATACTACTGAGATAAAAAGCAAACGAGAATGCTAACACCATATCGAAAATTGTTGTGAAATGAACATCTTTCTGCCAAGTCAGTAAGGCCCATGTTACACTGCAGTGGCGCCACCCGTAGTATGCTTCAGTGATTATGAATGTGTCCTTTTACAGCAAGCACATAGCTGGCACGCACACAAAACGCTAATGTCTATTGGCGCGTGGATGGAGGGAGTCATGAAAAACTAGCACTTATTTCCGTGGGAAAGACAGCATATAGTCAGAGTGCATATTTGTAGTGCGCACATTACAGTGATGCTTGCACAATAGTGAGATATGTAACGAAAAGCAGAAGAGCAGTTGTTCTTCAGGTGATTGAGAATGTCAGTGCATGACATGATCAGACGTTCAGCACATAGAGAAGGATGTTATAGTAGGGCTGCAGTGCATGGACCCTCTCATTACGAAGTTGAAAGCACATTTGAGAGTTCAGTGGTGCACTGGTCTACAGAGATGTGAAAAAAATAATACAGTCAGATGAGTCATCCTTTAATATATTCTTGACAAGTGGGCGAATGCACGTGTGGCACACACTGAGAGAACAGTACAAGCCTGAATGCTTGACCCCTTTACTGAGGTGACTCTCTTATACTGTGGAGGCATTTTACTGGCACGGTTTGATTCCGTGTGTCCCCTTAGAGAGGAAGGTCAGTGGAAATCAGTACAAAGTTATTCTGATTGCTTGGCTTTATCCCATGATGAAACATTTCTATCCTAATGTACGTGGTCTCTTCCAGGATGACCATACCCCCAACCACAGGGCATGAGAGTTCACTGAATCCTTTCATGAGTATAAAAATGTAAGTATGTTATGGCCTTCACAGTCACCAGATCTCAAATAAATTAGGAGTGAAGTGTTCAAGGGCGCTCTGTATCATCATCATCCAAACACCAACTGAGGGAATAACATTAGGAACAATGGTTGCAATTCCTCCAGGACAGTTCTGGAGACTTGTAAAATCTGTGCCGAGGTGAATTAGAGCTATTCTCGTGCAGTGTACTTCAGTAGTAATTGTAGTAGACGTTTCAAGAGAAACCGGACGGTTGAGAAAAAGTGCTTCTGAGGCTGAAACCTGTTGATATCTAAAATGGTTGATGTAATAGATGATGCTTAAACATGGCATTCATTCCCTGGGATTCAAAAGTTCTCCAAGTTCCTTTAGATTTGTCATGTGCATTTCTGTTGAAGTGTCTCACAACTGAAAAGGAGAAATCCTTCATTCTGCTGATAGGAAGGTGCTCGGCAAAATGATCCCCCGATCTCCTCTTTGTTTTTCTGATGTACAGCTGATTGTATGTCTTAAAGGACATGTAATAAATAACTCCTGTGGTGATGAAGAACGATAGGTGACTAAAACTGATCCTTTGCCCGGCCTATGATTTTAGTGACTGTTATTTATTAATAACACCGAGAATAACAGTTTGATAATACATTACCACAGCATCTAAATTCACCGGGTTTCACATCTCTAACCTACACTGCCACCAAAAATCACTCAACATCCATGTTTTTGAGTCTTTCATAATGTCTCTTACAGCCCAACATATAAACATGGGGTAACGTATCTTTCAGCACATAAACCGAGAACAACAAATGTACGATTTTTGGATTCTGTTGTCTTCCAAGCTTGCATTTACAGTGTGTCAATTTGAGGTTATGTCGCTTGGCATGTACTGACCTTAGCAATCATGATAGGGCGAAATGTCACAATAGGTCATTATTCATCAGCGCTCTTTAAATATGGAACAATTCATTCACTGCATGTCTCTAATTCTGACATGTACTTTAATGTCGTGCATGCCTGGCCCGTGTTTCAGACACCTGATTCTCCCCAGCCCTGCACCAGTGCACTCATGGTGGAATTCCAGACACGTCCTGTCATGCTGTTCATGCTTGTCTATAAACTGTGTCCATGGACACATCCTCTTCGGCTTTCCACAGGCTTTAAGTTAATAGTCAGAGCAGGTTGGAGTAATGCTGTTTGCATAAAAAGAGGGTGTGTGGTATGGGAAAAAAGTCTATAATGCTATATCTGTCATCTTTGACATCTGATTTATTTCATTTAGAAGGGTTTATGTTCATGTTAATTGTCAACATGTAAAGATTACTGAGGATAATTCCTGATTGCAGTGGCGGCTGGTATTAACAGACTATCAGGGCTAAACCCCTGTCTTTCAAAGATAAAAAGACATATAAGGTTTTATTTTTGGTGAACACATTGGATTATTTCCTGGTAACAAATGTTTTAAGGTTGATTACGTAGCGTTTTTGTGGAACCGTGCACAACAGCATAATCATTGGTCATGAGAAAAATGCACAGACCATTATGAAGAATTGAGGCTGACTGGGGCTGATTTCGTTCTAGCCCAGACTGTATATTCATACATTCATACATCGGTGATTAGACCAATTGAAACCCTGCTTAGATTTGATCACCATTTGGGCTGATATTTTCCGTTCGCTTTGCTGATACGTCCATAACACATCAACAACTGTGGATGTGAAAAACAGTCATGGGTGTAAAGAGCATGAACAAGGTGAATTATTTACCTGATCATCCATTTTCCACAAAATGCCTTTGGATGAGAAACTAAAGTAGACAGACTAAACACATATTGTCCAAAACACAAATTACATAAAAGGACAGACGACAGAACCTTAACTTTTCTGTTTACAGCGTTTGGTATTTGAAGGAAATACAGCATGAAGCCAGAGCAGTACAGACTTTATACACTTAAAAAAAAAAATAGAATTCACAAATACAGCTGTGTATCTGTCTTTAAATGTATATGTAATAATTTGCCTAGCTATTGATGGATATTATATTTCAGCCTCACAGCCAACTTTAAACTAGAAGCACATCAAGATGGGTGCATCAGTCACTTCAATCACATCAGTCAATCAAATTTACTGTGCATCAATCAAAATATGTATTTTCCATTAAATTACATTACAACACATTTCAAGATGCAAGTGAGAAAACACCACATAAACTAAAAGAGTGATTATGATGAGAACCATTCATGTCTATACTTCAAACAAATGAAATGAAATGAAATGAAACGAACACAAACAACACACACACACCAATGAGTGAAAGTGTGAAAGAATGCATTTCCGGCATATTGCATAGAAACGCTGGGTATGTGCGTAATGTTGAGAGAACACGCAAACACAATGAACTCTTTCTGCTCGGTACTGCAACCTCTGACATGTCATCAGGAAGCCTGGAGGGTCAACTGAGTCCCCACCGTGTCCACACTCAGACATAAATCTGAGTGTCTCACTTCTTCGTCTCCTCTTTGGAAATTTGAGCTGCAAAGCATAGGCAGAAACACGAGACAATGATGTTTATTCCAATAAAAAAGCTGTCTATTCAGTGTTTATGATGTATTCAGTCAAATTAATCATTGCTTATGTTTAAAAAATGGAAACAAGCATTTAGTCCGAGTAATCCGTTATACATAAAGTGTGGCATTTCATAAATAAAATATTTCTAATCGAATATAAACTTGTCTGTGTTGGCAACAAATATTAATATAGATATAGAATTATATAAAAGTAAGGGCTAAAAAACAGTTACAAGTGACCTATCATGCTTAAAAGGATGTAATTACAAAGACTTTTTAGCAGAACCAAAAGCTGTTTAATGGTAGTGATCTTACCTTCAAAACAATTCAGACTGAGCAAACCTGAGTTTATTCACGTTCTGCGGGAGTCAGTAGCAAAGGGTGAAGAGAAACAGGAAACAGCAAGGAGGAAGGATTAAAGTGAGTCACACATTTGGACTTATGGATCTCTTTGGAAAAGGATCCATTCTGGACCTTTGGAATCTATAACCGAGTCGGAGTTTCTCAACTCTCAGGACACACCGCTTTGCAAAGATTTTCCCTACATCTAACCAAAGTCCTTATAGTAAAGCCTCTCCACTCAGTGGCCATCTTAGCAACACCGACCCACACGGTTATTTCAAGTCATACACAACCAGGATCTTATGTACATGAATAAGGAAAGACCAAAAACGGATTAAAAAGATGACAGTTTAAACACACATTTGAAGAATCCTAGGGTCTTGAAGAATGCCTGTAGGCTTCAGGCTGCTCTGGCCGCTTCCCTTGTGTGTTTAAAGGCAGCTCACAATGTGGGTGGCATTATAAACACTTTTGATGGAAAAATGAGTAAATAACAATAATGCCATTTATATTTAAAACATGACTGGCAGCTGACATTTAAATAGAAATTTGTTGTTTACTGTTTTATAAAAAGACGTGAATGGAATACTCAAGGGTAAGGAACATTGTGCACTTATATGTTACAGTATTATGTTATAGAACTCAAGTAGGTGCCTTGTTTTTACGGATACTTCCATATAGCTAACACAAAGTGTCTATTATGAAAACTTTTCAACACACTGTGTATGTCACTGTAAGAATTTGGGGCCTTTTTCCCCCCTGCCTTTACCACCCAGCCACCATGTTGAGCATTACACACTGCCCCATTCATATTTTCAGCAGTGACCTGAAAATCTGCAAGACAGTGCATCCCTGAAACACGAGTTGAGAAACACAGCACTCAGATACACTCTCAGGTTCAGGTTTTAAAAGTTAATCATCCACAATAAAACAAGGACATTTGATATATGCCAGAATACGCCATGTTCCTTTGATATCTATTGATACAAATACTAATGCAAGCTGTTCAGACCCAGTGTACGCCTATTCCTGGACTCTATGAATATCAGGAAAAAACAAACGTGACTTTGCATGAAGTCATAGAATTCCTTTCTACTTAAAAATTCAGAGTAGCATACAATATATCTTGTATTAGGTATTTGTGTAAGAATGAAACCATGGATTCTGCTTTTATGTCAGCATATATCTACACATACAATGCACATTTACATGAGTCAATATAGAAAGGTATCATATATTATTCATATATGATAACAGTGTCACATAACTGAATGCTATGTAGTATAATAAAACAGGAAGCAGACAGAAATGTTATGTAATTATTCAAATAATTATTTTGGATTTATCAAAATAGCAAGACAGTCACTTTGCTTGTGTCAGTGTGCATGTGTTATTTACTTTGGAATGTGAATGAAGAAGTCAAAGGTGCTGTGTGAGATACTTACGGCGAACCTCCAGCTTGCACTCCACGGTGTCCTCTCCACTGGCGTTAACAGCTTTACACGTGTACACGCCTCCATCGAATGGACATGGCTTTCTGATCTCTAGAGTCAGAACGCCCTGCTTGCTGAGCATGCGGTATTTGGCTTCGTTTGTGATGTCCATCTTATTCTTGTACCATGTTATTTTGGGCTGAGTATTAAAATGGACAGTAAGATTCAAGGACATTGTAAACAATTCTGGAATGATCAGGACATTTACTGTAGCAACATGCAGAACATTGCTTCTACTTACAATGTTAGAGGCGAAACCATGATGTGATGAGCCGGAATAATGCTTTCTGATCTTATTTTCTTACCTTAGGGATGCCTCTTACAGCACAGCTGAGAGTGGCATTGTAGCCTGCGATGACTGAGCGGTTCACCAGTGGGCGTGTGAACTTGGGTGCCTCTGAGAAGTCATGATCTTTGTAGGTGGGTGGCCTGTACTCCATGCCTTCGGTTAGAACAAAATGTCAGAGTAATATCAAGATATCTCTGATGATGCAGTACAAAACTAACATTGATTTAATGTGAATAAATATTTGCAGTCTACAGGTGCATCTCAAAAAATTTGAATATTGTGGAAAAGTTCATTTTATTTCTGTCATTTAGTTCAAAAAGTGGAACTTTCATATATTCTAGATTCATCACACATTAAGTGAAATATTTCAAGTGTTTTTTTAATTTAAATCTTGATGATTACGGCTTACAGCTCATGGAAATCAAAAATTCAGTATCTCAAAATATTAGAATAAAGAATTTATAATACAGAAATGTCGAGCTTCTGAAAAGTATGTTCATTTATGCACTCAATACTTGGTAAAGGCTCCTTTTACACAAATTACTGCAGGAATGTGGTGTGGCATGGAGGCGATCAGCCTGTGGCACTGCTGAGGTGTTCTGGAAGCCCAGGTTGCTTTTTGATAGGGGCCTTCAGGTCGTCTGTATTGTTGGGTCTGGTGTCTCTCATAGATTCTCTATGGGGTTCAGGTCAGGCGAGTTGGATGGCCAATCAAGCACAGTAATACCATGCTCAGCAAACCAGTTACTGGTAGTTTTGGCACTGTGGCCAGGTGCCGAGTCCTGCTGGAAAAGGAAATCAGCATCTCCATAAAGCTTGTCAGCAGATGGAAGTATGAAGTGCTCTAAAATCTCCTGGTAGACGCTGCATCGACTCTCGACTTGAGAAAACACAGTGGACCAAAAACAGCACATGACATGACACCTCAAATCATCACTGACTGTGGAAACTTCACACTGGACTTCAAGCAACTTGGACTCTGTTCCTCTCCACTCTTCCTCCAGACTCTGGGACCTTGATTTCCAAATGAAATGCAACATTTACTTTCACCTGAAAAGAGGACTTTGGACCACTAAGCAAGAGTCCAGTTCATTTTCTCCTTATCCCAGGTAAGAGGTTTCTGACGTTGTCTCTGGTTCAGGAGTGGCTTGACACTAGGAATGCGAAATTTCTGTATTATAAATTCTTATTCTAATATTTTGAGATACTGGATTTTTGATTTCCATGAGCTGTAAGTCATAATCATCAAGATTAAAACAAAAAAAAAGCTTGAAATATTTCACTTCCTGTGTAATGAATCTAGAATATATGAAAGTTCCACTTTTTGAGTTAAATTACAGAAAAAAATGTGAATATCTTTTCCATGATATTCTAATTTTTTGAGATGCACCTGTACGTATTTATGAAATCTTCAAGCTATCTTCAATCTTCTTTTAATTAAAAGGAGTAAAGCATCTTAATAGTAGGATAAATGTTGTATGAGTACATACAGCTCCTCTCACCTGTTTTCTGGATGTATGCGCTGTCCTTAGAGTCGCATGGCTCCGGACTCAGGCCCACCATGTTCATAGCAAACACTCGGAATACGTACTCGTTCCCCATGATCAGGTCAGACACCACACAGTTAGTGCGCCGGTACTGCTCATAAACCGTGTACCATTCCTGTCAAACAAATACACATACACACAAATGGTTTTCTGGGTGATAAAATGACATCGATTTTACAGACTACAGACTAAACTACAAAAGATCATTTAATTTAATGGTGCACTACAAAAAATGACATATTAACAAGTGAAACTATCTTGAGTACAGTCAAATGTATCTAATATTACCTTTTATATTTCATTTACAGCCGGCACTACTGTCAGAGCTGCTGTCATAGAAAATTACCCAACACCTTCTGACCTTCTGAGTTGGGAATTTAGCAGTGCTGTGGTATAAAGACTGATACCACTAACAAATTTGCTTGGCTGTGCCATGTAACATAACCTGGCTGTAAAGATGTTCTAGCTGCTTCTACTACTTATTTTCATAAGGGATTTAATTTTTATAAGTTGTCATATCATCGTGCAACATATTTGAATCCTTATCATGCACTCAATATTATATATCACCTTTTATAAATATGTAACCATGCAGCGTCAACCTTTAATGTTGCTGTGTCACATTACGCATGTATTAAGTCTAATGCTATTACCATGACAGTGTGGGATGAATGAGTAGATGGGAATAAAATAGCAGTCTATGTGCATGTTCCAAGACCAGGGACCTAAAGTGCTTTTATATTTAGCAGCAGGACGTCTCTGGTTTCTGACTTAGATATTGTCGTGTGAAATGTGATGATCCCAAGCCTCCCAGCTCATTGTTCTGGATGCACTAAGAGTAAATTGGGCCTAATACAGATGAGTGGTGTAACTCATATTCAGCCACTAACCTTGTAGAGAACAATGAGAGGAAGAGCGTGGCGTACTGGCAGTGCTTAAATTAGGCTATTGGAGGGATGGGGGGGCGTGGAACATACAATTGCAATCAAAATATTCAACCCTCATTGCAAATCAGGTTTATTGTCAAAATTTACAATTTTGACTTTCAGCTGTTTGCAATAAACAAATCAAACAAAAGCAATTGATATAGTTCAACACAATGAATGCTTCAAGTGGTTTCCACAAATTCAACTGAAAATGCAACTTATAATGATTTCTCCAGTTTCAACTTTCAGCCTTAAAATCCCCCTTAGAATGACAGTTGCTTCCAATATTCAGTATTCGCAGGCATGGCCATGTCATATTTGTATTTGGCTACATATAGCAGTGCTAAGTAAATCAAATACCTGGACAGATTCGTACATACCATGGTCTTCTTGTCAGCTTTCTGGATTGTGTAACCAGTGATGTCGCAGTTGCCATTGTCTTTGGGTGGTTTCCATTCCAGCGCCACATTGAAACCCCATATATCCACCACCTTCAAGGTCTGAGGAGAACCAGGAAGGTCTGGCAGAGAAAAGCGATCACAGCATGGTCATTAAAACCCCACAATCTCGAATAACAAATGCTAGTTTTACAGCAATGTATGAGAGTCTTAACATAATGAATACAAAAGCTAATGGGACATGAGAAACCTACAGTGTTTTGAGATGATGAAATGTACATGAAAACGTACCCACAATCTGAATGGTCACACTGGCCTTGTCTTCCACGTTCTCAATCTGTACCTGGAGTTCATATGTCCCAGAGTCTTTGCGCTCTGTCCTCCTGATGAAAAGGATGCTGTCGGTCTCACTGTTTCTCACGCTCACCTGCTTTGGGTCAAGAGGCTCACCGTTTTTCGTCCAGGTCACTTTTGGTCTTGGTTTTCCCTGAAGAAAGATGCCATTTTTATCACATTTGTTTGTTACAATATGTTGAAAAAACAACAACTAAAAAAAACTATTTTGTTCAAGGTTATGCGCATATATATATATATATATATATATATATATATATATATATATATTGAGGACTGTAAAATGCGAGTGTAAAATCCATGTTACATTCATATGATACAATATAAATAGATATGTAGATATATTTGATAAATATATTTGATTGGAAACAGTTTTGCTATGTTAAATGCCTAGTGCTAGTGCAGGAGATTTAAACAGATGTGTGTGTGTGTGTGTGTGTGTGTGTGTGTGTGTATGCATGCTGTTTTTAAGTAACACATTTCCCTAGACAGCTTTTACAGCTGCTGTTCAGATTTGTGTCATTAACACGTAAGCTTCAGCCGCACAGCTCTGTGTATTTATAGTGTTTCAACAAGAAGCAAAAAGAACAGGCCCTTCCTGTCCTAATTAACACTTGTTAACACAGTAGTTAATATTTCAGTCTGGCCAACACACTCCAGTTGGAGGCCAAAGGATCAGCAAAGAGCTATCCAATATAGTACAAGGCTTATTCAATTGTACAGTACCTGGCATAAGTATTCACCCTCACTGACCTTTTCCACATTCACAACCTGGAAAAATGGATTTTGATGAGTCAGCCAGGACAGTTTATTCTTACCTGGAATGGGATCACCAGGTTAACAGTATCCCCTACTCTCTTGACGAGGGTCTGGCGAAGACTGCGAGGGATCCAAATTTTTGGACGCTCTGTTAGAAGGTATAAAGAAAAATCAGAGAATTGGGAAGTGACCCTGGAGATAATAGTGCTGAACATTTTGGCAAAACAACTCATTTTTAAACATCACGGTCGCAAGGTGGTGCAGCAGGTAGTATTGCCACCTCACAACTCCAAGGTCCCTGGTTTGATTCTGGACTGGTGTTACTGTCTGTGCAGAGTTTCACAAGTTCTCCCTGTGTCTCTGTGGGTTTCCTCTGGGTCCTCTGGTTTCCTCCCACCTCTCAAAAATATGCTAGTAGGTGGATTGGATCTGAGTCTCGACACATGACATGTTGAAAGAAGACACTGAGAATATTTTTCAAAACTAGACAAGAGTATGTGTCATCACCTGAATAATTCTCCTGTAGCTCACAGTGGTTATACTATAAAGGCTTAATAGATAAACCTATGCAATAGCTGTTCACAAAATGCTGCATTTCTTTATCACTTAGGTGGCATAACAGACTTCCCAGCTGGTCTTTTACCAGATTTACACTTCACATGTCATTGTTTTATCAGCAAGTGGAATGTCCAAGGGGCTCCTGGACCCAAAAATAAACCTCACGTCATACCTCCATAACAGTATTTGCTGTAAACGGCTGACAGACATGAACACGAGAATGAATGTGTGCGAACAAGATCTATGGTCTTATACTATATGACACATGAGCAGCAGAGGAGTGCTCAGGATTCCCCTGCATCCGGGAAATGTATAGAGTAGTTTCCCTGACATGGAAAGTAAATGAGAAAATGGATACACTGCCCTGGAAATATTAGTGAGGTTCTCTAAAGTTAGAACATTAAGTAACTGAGATCTAAATGATCAGCTGGCATCATACACTAAAAAGTCTTGACTCCTACACTCTTAAAGGTCTGCCGGGAGATTTCTTTTGGTTTGTCTTTCTGGGGGAACCTAAATATTTTCCCCTTCCTTGAGGATTTCAAGTAGAATTAACAACACAGCCCTTGAAGATTGTAGGTTTGTGATTTTTTTTTTTAAATGAATTTAAGGTTCTCAGCTTCTTTTGCTACAGTTCATGAAATCTGACCTGGTTATATTTAGTTGGTTCTGTATTCTTTAACAGGTGATTTAGATTCATTTAACCTGACACAGGTAACACTTCATAGTGTTCATCAACTAAGTACTTAAGGAATGTTTTGTTTGTTTGTGCATCTGTGTTTCAGTCAGTCAGTGAGGCGTTCTTAGGGTTTGTATTGTTAAGTTTAACATTATAGATGTTAGCAGACGTGAATCATGATAGGATTCTGAGAAATAGCTGTCGTGTATATAAGCTATAGGAAATTTCCTGAACAGATTGGCAACATCAAATAACAAACTGTGATTGAACAACTTTTCTCCAATGATGCCAGGATAGGCTTCTACTTCATGTCAAAAGGACTGTCCCAACTGATACAAACTAAGGGGTAAAAAAAAAAAAAAAAAAAAACCCAACATACATCACATGAAGGAAATGAGAAGGAATGGGAAATTGTATCACAAATGTGCCCTATAAAACCTAATAATGAAGTTTATGAGAATGGTTTATGGGAAAAAAAATGGCCATGACTCAAGCAGGCTATTTTAACTCATAACTGCAAGCTATGTTGTTTAGGGCAATAATAAGGAAGTCATCAAGCAAAAGGCAAGGGATCCATAATATATTTGTGTAAATGTGTCTATTCGAACAATTTGAGCCTTTTATTGAATTTATTCTACTTCCAGGCCTGAAGGAGTTAGGTCAAGGACTATATCCGGCCCCTGGGCTTTCTGTTGTACAGACATGCTTTAATGTAATTGTGTATATCTCTTACTCATGAAAGCTAGTGAATGCTAGTGGCTGAAAGCTGATCGGGAACAAGTTGGGGATTGCCTCAGTGAACTAGATTTATTAAGTTAAAACAATAAAAGCTTTTGTAAAGCACTCTATCTAATGTATTGCTGCAATTGATGCAACTAAATGCAGCTGAAATTGAAGTAAAGGCAGCTGAGAAATGCAAATTTAGTTTTACAATTCCCTGTGCTGTTTGAAGAAAACTCTAGTTCTGCATTTAGTACCATGGGTTGTTTATTTTTTTCCTTTTGTGTAGAGCTTGACTGCTATTTAGTATATTCTCTCTGGTAATACTTGCCATAAATAGGCACTGCATTCTGTAATGCCTACATTTTTCCAATGGATAAAATGACTTACAGTACAATTCTCCTTATATAAAATGTTAATTTGTTAGTTCGGTGTGTATTGAACTCACGCATGATCTCGCGGATGGTGACAGGCTGGGACAGAGTGGCAGGAAGGCTGGGGCCAGCCATATTATATGCGCGTACACGGAACTGCATCTTCTCTCCTGTAGGCAGGTCACGGATGATCACAGAGTTCCTCTCTGTAAGGCCCTCAAATGCTGGAATCCACTCATCAGCTAGATGAAATGTAAGACAAAGCAAATGTCACAAGTCTGCATAAAAATGCCAGTAGTCCACACAGAAGCAACGCTCCAGGTTTTTATACTAATAAAACAGTTACACTCGAGCCATTGTTCTGTTCATAGAATACCTCTCTCATGGCTTATTGCTTTAATCCTGAACCAATCAGAAGATGTTCTTTGTAGATCAATGCTTCACAATTTACTATTGCTTTATGGAGATCATATGTTAAGTGCATTTTATCTGGACACACTGGGTTCAGGAAGGATACCCGATAAACAGTCATCTTTCATACTATGACTACAGAGGTGAAAGTCTACAGAAAATTATACTTGAGTATGGTTAATATGTAAAAATTAATTAATTAATTAGTAGTAGTAGCTGGTCAAAGTGATACTTGACTGAAAGTTAGAGTGTCTGTACTTAAATCTGCTTACAAAATTCCAATTAAAAAGTAACTGAAATGAAAAATTAACTATAATTAGACAACTGAGCAGTCCATGTGCAAAGATTATTGTTTATGATCTAGATAAAATTGACATAGATTTGACTGTATAGAAATAAATTAAGATTAAAAGCACAATAAAATGACGATCTTTGAGATTTGTAACGATTATATAAAAGGTCTAAGTGAAAATGTAAGGAGTAAAAGGTGTAGTGGTTTTTGTGCAGTGGAGTTGAGGTATTCATTTTCAGTGACACGCAATAACACTTCATTCTGCAATAACACTTACTCAGATACACATAAAGCCTTCATAGTCATGCACTTACTGCCTTCCTTGCAGTATTCAACCCCATAGCCGTCTATAGGAGCAGAGCCTATTCTCTCTGGAGTCCTCCATTTCAGAGAAATTGTGGTGTCACTGATGTCATCCACACACAGACCGATGGGCTCACTGGAGGGGGCTGAGGGAAAACACACGAATTGAACTAAATTTAATAAACAGCAGATGTTGAGAATTGGTACTTGGGAATTTGATTAAGTTATTGTAAGTTTGCAGTATTCTAACCCGTGTTTAAATTAGTACCAGTTCATTTGAGTCCAGCGGGACTATAATCTTAGACCTCACCCTAAAAATCTACTCTACTCTATAAAGCTCACAGTGTAGTTATATAGTTACAGACTATGGTTCAGGGTGTCTAACAGATGGTCCGCAGGCCACGACAAGCCCGATAAAGGTTCTAATTCAGCCCATCAAATTAAAATAAATTTAGAATCCATATATCCAGTATGAAAGCAGGTGTAATAAACTAAAGCTCTGTTATACCTAAAGCTTATTGTAAAATTAAAAAAATTAAATTTCCAGTAATATTTGGTTGTTGGATTTGCCTATTGGCAGTAATGTAAATACAAAACAGCTTGATGTATATTTTTAGAGTGGAAATTTGCTCAGCACTGTACATTTACTAAAGCATATCAGAGAAATAAAGCACTAGGTTGCTTAGTAACTAAGCTACCAAAGCCTGAATAGGGAATCAAAAGTCTTTGCTATATGGATTTACTAGGACTTGTCACCAGGATTTTTTTTCAACCCCGTGCTCTTCTAATAGTCAGTCGGAGGACAAGGGAATGGAAACTATTGGGGCAATAAAACCCAGAGGTCCAAGTCTAGTATATCTTATCTAACATTATCTTCCAGCCAGCCTTCGTGGCCTTCAGCTGCCCATTATAGTTGAGCATAACTGCCATTGTTTGAATAAGCACAAGTTAAACTTGGGCTAGTGTTGATAAGGACATCTCGAAGATATAGATGGTGTTAAGGACATGCTGCATTCAGGACAGAAATAGTTTACATGTGGCCTTGTCCCATCAGGTTCGGGTATTGTGATAAAACTGCAGAATGCTGGAGGATGGTTCCCCTAGGATGAACTTGAAAAATAATAAATAACCTTTGAACAACTGAAAGGTTTGCTGTAAGTCTGGAAAATCTAGAAAACAGTATGGAATTTGAAGGCATCCCTTTTTAGATTTAAATTCAGAAAATGCTTTTGGAATATACTCTTGTCAAAGAAATACAGACTCAAGACTCTAATAAATTCAATATTTGAAGATATTTCCATGATATATTCGCTTGTTCTCCACAATAATACAGCCTCTCTAATGATTATTACTTTTTTTCTTTCTTTCTTTCTTTCTTTTTGTTTCAGTTACATTTGACTGCCTTTACATCAGAACATAGACTGGAACATTTTAAAAAAATCAACCTGGAAAAAGTCTTGATAAAGTCAGAAACGAACATGAACCCTGTATTTCCTGTGCTCCAAGCTGGAATTTAAATTTAAACCTGCAGCATCTTTAAAACAAAAATCCAAATTTTCCACTGAATTGCCAGTTCATTACAGTGTACAGTATGTAGCATAGAATACAGCATAAAAAATCCAATCGTAATATCCAACAAAGACTAAGAGTAGCCAAATTAGCCTTTGTTCATAGTGTAGAATGCTTGAGTTATTGCTTGAGTTATTTTGCAATTTATTGCAACAGGTGACAGTGATGCTTGCAATGAAATGCTAAATGCAAAAAATGCATTTAAACTATGTAAACTAACCCTATTGCACATATACAAGCATTCTTCTACTAAATGCACCCCTCTATGCACACACATTTTTTCCATTTGTATATTTCAGAGAAAGTCACTTTGATACTGGCTACTGAAGACTAGTTGGTAACAAAGTATTCAAAGCCAAGTCAGCCAATATGAAAAGTTATCCTGATCTAAACAAGACATTTCTGTAGATATACTGATGTCTACATAAACTCAAGGCATGCATTCACTAGCTTTCCATAAGGACAAGCAGAAGTAGAATGAGGCGCCTACTGCCGACAGGTTCTGGCTCTGGTTCAGGTTCAGGTTCAGGTGGGGGGGCAGGTTCCTCAGCCCCGGGTGCTCCCTCCTCTCCTGAAGGTGCCCCCTCTCTTGGCACTGCTTCTCCATTTGTACAAGTTGCAGAAGCTTCTCCTTCTGCAGGAACAGGTTCCTCAGTTGGAGGAACAGTTGCTTCATTGGCTGTATCTTCTGGAGGATGTGCTATTACCTCAGGTTCTTTGACTTCTGCAGGGGGGTCTGCAGGAGCATTTGCTGGGGCCTCGTTGGCCGGCTTTTTCTCCGCGGTTTTTGGAAGTATAGGCTTGGTCATCCTGCTGGTGGGTCACTTCGTCACTGATCACTGCTGTATCGTCCTTTGAGGTTTTTTGTAAATACTCTCTTGAGTGGTCTGTGAGCCTGGCTGCCTTGTGTTCAGTCCCTGTCTATCCCTGTCATCTGCTGCACTCCTCTCCTGTCCCGTCCTCAGGGTGCTGTGATCAGAATTGTGGATGGCAGCAATGCAGCTAAGCTGGGCATCCTCCCCCCTCCGCTCTGTAGTCTAGCAGCCTGTGTACGCCATACGCCTGGACATAACCTTATGCTAACATGCCATTATTTATAGAGGAGGGTGCCAAACATAGTTTCCTAATCTACTGTCTTGTGCTGGACATCACGCTGAACTGTTAACTTTTCAGACCACTTGCACCAGATAAAGTAAAGGGACAATGAGGCAATAAAATTACTATCACATAGAGATAAATGGAAAAACGTGTGTCTTTAAGTCTTTTAAGCTTGGGTAGATATCCTGAAAATGGGTCTTATTTTAGGCACTGAACATCCACTCTCCAAAGAGATGACAGAGCCTTGAACCATTGGTATGATGACGTGTGGCTGAGCGACTCCAGGTGGCCATAATAGAGCAGCATCCCTAAATTGGCAAGCAGATGAAAGAAGGGCCTCCTTGACACGGACATGCTTGGCACCAGCTCATACACACAAAACCCCTATTCTATTACACTCTAGTATTCTGCTAAACAAGCAATAAAAGCATTCCCATTTTGACACAAGGAACAATTTATCATTCTTCAGGGGTTTTCCTGATTTTCTCCCAGGCTTTGCATGCCCACATTTTGGTATAAATCATACTCCAATGTTTTTTCAACCTAATCTCTAAGATCTACAGCAGATGTACTACTTATGTAATTACCCCAGGCAATTTGCTCAACATGTTTCCTTGTACTGAGAAACAAACATATAATCCATCGACTTTAAACTCACTTATATTGGAAATTTAAGAAAAGTTATTAAATGTTGGTGTGAAAAATCTGTTTTAAGTGCTTCTACAAATTTTTCGGGCAAAAGTATTTGTAAATTAAGCTCTAGACATTTATCATGTTAGAGATGTTCTTAGAGATGGGACTACCTTTTCAGAGGAAATCATTTGTGGTTATAGCTTTAAATAAACATGGAAGTGCCTCAGTTTCAGATTCTGTATAACCTTAGGAAACTGTTCTTATAATCCTTAGGAACAGTGTAAATTAACCAAAATTACTTTTTACCATGTTGGAAATCTCAATAAAACTATATAAGAACATCTCAGGTGAGATATTCTCTCATACATCTCTGTGTTCACTTAAAAAAAATCGCTTATGTTGCTTGTATCTTGTGTATCTGAAGTTCTGATCTAGCTGTGCCCAAAAAATATACGCTTTAATGTGTAACATACATATATCAGGGTTATAATTTTTAACATTGCAGTATTTACATTGACAAACTTTCAATTCAGACTTGTAAGTTATCTCTGTGTTACACAGGAAATGAATGGTCACCTATTATCTGTCTCTATTATTGTTAGAGTGAAAGTCTATTGACTGACTCAACATTTCCCCTTAAACTTCCATTATAAGTCAGTTAACAGCACAGTATCTCAGTGCAGAGATACATGTCAAGATTGTTTGTGGTTAATCACCTATAAATACAGATAGGTTTGATAAAGTTTGGAAAATTCCATTATGGCTTACTTTCGTTAAGTTCCTTGGTTTTAAAACAAACCATTTTGAACTGTAGACATAAATAATAGTATTGGGTTTATGGCTTTGGTGATTTTTTTTTCTTGAGCAAAGTCACTTCACCACATCAGTGTCTAACCAGAAACAAAAGATATTCCATAAATCATTCATCCTAAAAAAAAAACAACCCATTTATATTTATAACCAATTATTATTAGTGTTTATAGAAACCAAGATGAAGACTAATCAAGCAATCAGGAGTATGTCAAGGCAATGGTGGCTCATTGGTTAAAGCTTTGGGCTACTGATCCAAATGTAGTGATCAGAGTTGTCCCAGCATCACCAAACTAACAGCTTTTACCTTCAACTGCTCAGATGTTGTTTTAGATTAAAGCATCAGTCAAATGTAATTAAAACTTACCAACAGGCACAAAAGGCTGGGAGGCAGGACTGGGTCGTGACATGCCAATACTGTTTACAGCATAGACCCTCATCTCATAAGCCATTCCCTCAATCATCCTCTTGGCTTCATATGTGGTGTCCTTATAGGGGTCAAAGTTCAGCCGCATCCACCTAAAGCTCTTTTTCTTCTTTCTCTCCAGGATGTAGCCTTAGAGAACATAGATACTTAAGTAAGTTTTTTAATGTGTTGCAATTCAAAGACTTCTTAAAGGCCTAAATCAAAGGATTGCATGCTTTCTATCTGAGTGGCATTTACCCAAAACTGGCTGGCCACCATCAAACAGTGGAGGGTCCCACTGGACTACACAAGAGTCTTCCCCAACACTGAGGATTCTGGGAGCCTGAGGTGGATCTGGCACATCTAGGGAAATTTTTAAAAATTATTTAATAAAAGTCTGAAAGTAAAAATACTGTGAACATCAGTAGTCATATTCTTATAATGAAATGCTAAGACACAGAAAGCTGTGGTGAGGGGCTAGACAGCAACTAAACTTTCAGAGCCACGATCAACACCTGCACTCATAAGAAAAAGGGTTACTTTGGATGGGTAAACATTGTCGTTTCTGAGAGGAGTTCTATTTGGAAGCTTTTCAGAAAGGGAATCATCTGGTATATGGTTATGGTACTACACAAACCCTTTAATGGTTATTTTAGGGGATAAACTTACAAACACTTTAGGGTGCTAGATTGACCCCTTTATTCTACATTCTTGAGGGAAAAAGATGGACTGGCCTCCCATCCAGGGTAATGAATGAACTACTAAACTAAAACAGTGTATATAAAATGAAACTTAAATTAAAACAATTAATTAATTTAATACATTAAATATAAAGTTAAATTCTTTTAAAGTTAATACATTAAATATAAAGTTATTCAGTTTCTGTGGTTGGGTTAAAGGGGAGCTGATATGATGTGATGGTTAATTCTCATTGGAACTGATGCAAGAATGATGTAAGATTCAAAGAATGAATGAATGAATGTATAGTTGCTTCCTAAATAGGATTCGATTGGGAACCTTCTGTAATAGTGAAACCTTCGGTTGTAGTAACTTTATAGTTCAAGAATCAACTTGTCATCCTATAATGTATATAATATCCTATAATATCTTTAGGGAGTTTTTCCTTGCCACCGTCGCCACCGGCTTGCTCAATAGGGATAAATTCACACACTTAAAATCTGTATCCTGTGTTTATATGTTTCTGTAAAGCTGCTTTGAGACAATGTACATTGTTAAAAGCGCTATACAAATAAAATTGAATTGAACTGAATTGAATTAATGTTATTAAGCGATGATTAAACAGCAATCCTTTAGTAGATATTTATTATATTGCATATGTAAGTCCACAGGGGCTTGTACATGGTATGGGTAGTGCGTTTAAATATCTTACCAACAACTTTCACACGAATATCGGCGGTATCCTCCCCTGCTGGATTCCGTACAATAACAGAGTACACGCCTTCATCATGACGCTCCGCCCCCTCAATAGTCAAGATGCAGTGTCCCCTTGTACTCTCCACATGGACATGTCCACTTGCATCTGTCAAGACCTGATAAACCAATCACAGTTTTTACTAATCAGCATTTTTTTATGTAAAATAACAGCAAGAATCAAATCACGAGAACTTACACTGAGCATAGTTCCAACCTCCGGACCAAGCAACATTCAGTCAAGATGCAAAACCAAAGACCAGATGAGGCATTGTAATATAGCATATCAAGTCTTTATTATATTCTTTTCTTACCTTCTGTGTTTGTATGGTGTCACCATAGGTTATTTGGTGCATATACTAAAGTATATGAAGCATGCACTCACCTGGTGCAGTCAGTTTGCCTCAGAGCATATACTAATACAATGCATGTGAACACAATGCTGTCCAAGAAAAGACTGCAGTAAAGCTTTAATGTCAAGTAGAAACTCTGAACTGAATACTGAACTGAAGAAGCAGTTTTTTTTGATGGGTTAGTATTAGATATTAGACAATTATAATTTGAAATCAAAGGCTCAATAAAGTCATGAGGCATCACAGGAACATTTTGTAGAGAAAAATTGAGATTTCTATGGACAAATAAAAAGATATATAATAAAATATCATTATTATAAGTGATTTCACAGAAAGTCTTAAACATATTAACAGTCTGTTATGCCTCATGTGTAGTAGGTATGACCGTAAACAGATAGGAATTGGAACAAGACAGTATCACAATGCAGTGGCTGCGGCAGTAAAGAGACAATAAAGACAAAGGTCAGAAGACACTCTCATAGCAGCGGCGGCGTAGGACAACGAAAGTGCACATAATAACAAAAGATTCTGGTGGCGTTATTGTTTTAAAGGCCAATAACTCACTTCACCATCCTTCAAAGTCCAGATGAAGGCTGGTTCCCCTTTCCCTTCTCCCAGTGGCTTTTTAGATTTATCCTACACAAGCAGAGCAGAAGCGATGAAGCCATGGGTAAGACTAAGATGTTAAGACTAAGAGGTGACAGGTCCAACTTTGAGCATCCTGCTCCAATACAAACCTTTCTGAATGTGACTGTCCGTCACATATCAGGAAGTGCTGAGCGAAAACTCTCCCCAAAACTTACCTGTGTGGGCTTAGACCAGAAGCTTAGACCAGAAGCCCTCAGGCTAGGACTCCTGTCTCAGTGTTAAAGGAAAATGTTTAGGACTACAGTGCAGTGGTGCTTGTTAATGGCCAATATAGTTGACTCCTGGGCCAATGACATGATATGCATTATTTGTGCATAACTTCATTACTTTCCTGTAAATTATGTAATAAATAAATTAGCCATGTAGCCTTAATCTACAGTATGTCCTGTATGTGTAATAATTTTTTTAGTGCATTAAAAATAAGTTTACCCCTCCCCTATATCTAAAAATGTCAGACTGTCCAATCATACATGCAGCTTAATTATTATAAAGCATAATTTAATTTTATAAAAAATAAAATAAATAAAATTGGGCCGTTTTTAAAGTATTCAACCCATTGGAAAAATTCAGATTTTCTCAAAAATCATGTGGCACAAGAAACCATAAAGTACTGCACACTTTTAAGAAAGAGTGCACAGGGTATTGCACAAATACTGAAAAGAAATTCATTTTTGAGTCATGGTTGGACTGGTTCCGTTTACCACGTCAAGTGGTGCAACCTCAGGAAAACCATGAAAATTGGTTATTATTATACTGTTTATTTATTTGAAAAAGAAAATGTGTAGATGAAAAAAAACATTGATGAGAAAATACATTATAATGCAGTTGATCATGATACTACTATGCACAATCAGTATTTAAATATTTTGGGATATATGCTAATAAAAGTACTCCCCCCACCTTATCTGACTTGGTCCAAACCACTGTGGGGGCAGGGTCTCCAGTGATTGGCACATCCAGTCGCAGCTTGTTTCCAGCCACAACCAAAATAGTGGAATCTGCAGTTTGGCCGAGGCAGTCCAAATGGATCTTGGGAGGATCTGCATATGGAGGTAGTGGAAGAAAGGAACGCTCATTCGGCCTTTAATGTAGGTAACATGCATTTTAGGATTAAAGTGGGAACTCATCCATGTTGTGGTCAGCTTTCAGACTCTGATTCTTAAGTATATGTGTCATATGAGACAAATATACTTCAAAACACTGTTTTTCATATGCAGTTAAATGAATCTGGAAGATTAAATAAAGGATTTAAAAAAAAAAAATGCTACTTTAACACTAATCCAAAATGTAGCCCATCAGCCTGAAAATTTGTTTCTTAAGTTTTGCATTGGATTTATATAGCTAATGTAGCTAACAGGTAATTGGTACAACTCCATCTTTAAATTTTGGAAAACAGGCCTAGAGGGCTGAATGATAACAAATTGTGATTAAGAAAATGTTATTCCAGTGGGCCAAGATGGCTGCCTTTGTAAAATTACAGCAATTAGTTACATAATGTCTGGTTCATGTTTATAGGTTTCAGTTAAGTCATAATGTGGCGTACACTATATCCCCAAATCTGTTTGATATCACTTAAGAAGTGTATGTGGTTCGAGGCAGATATTAACACAAAAAGATTTTGGGTGAGACAGACTTCCCTTACATAGCTACATTAACCTTATAGCTTCAAGAGTAAAAGTAATGACGTTTACATCGAACACCAAATTGGTCTTGGGTGATCGACTACATTTGTTGTAAGTGGAAAATTGTGCAATTTGCCAAACTATTTATCTCAGCATAAGTGCCCTACTTACTAACTGGCAGAAGTTCAGCACTGACTCTCTACCGTGTAGTCTTTTTATTCTTACCTTGACGAGGGACAAAGTCAATCTTGACCTCTGAAAAATATAAATGAAAATCATAAATGGAAATGTCATACTGTTAACCAGGCTGAGGAATGTTTGAGTCATTGACTAAGGAATCTGAGACCTATGTACCCAAGAAGTTCAGTTTGGCAGAAAGATTAAAAGCATAGCCTTCAGGGATAAAGGTGTAGTCGCCTTCATCCTCCGGACGCACATCATCAATAGTGAGCTTGTGAATTCTGGCAAGACAGAGAGTATATCAGAGAACTTTTACATTTCAACAACGGAGGTCCAAATCTAGACCAGGGGAACCAGAGTTCAGCACATTTAATGATTTCCCTGCTCTACTGAATCACATGTCTCTGAGGACCTCACCAAATGGTTCTCCAGGACTGGAACTGACCACATTGAAAATAAAAGGATAAGAATTGAAACTTCTACAGTTGTTCAAATGCAATGAACTTTCACAGTCTTACCGGCCAATGTGTGTGATGTGGGTTCTAGCATCAGGCTTCACCTCCACTCCATTTTTGTACCAGGTTCCTTTGACGTTCTCATCAGAAACCTCACACTTGAACATTGCCTCTTCCTTAGCTTTTACTGTCAGGTCAGCAATGTTCTGATACACCTCCAATTGCTTCTCTAAAGGACAAAGGGAAAACAGCACAGACATTTAAAGGCAAAATGAAGTATGGGATTCGTTAATAACTGAAAAAAAAATCAGCATGGGGCTGAAAACATTCTTTATTAAATTGCTGCATTTGTATTAACATAATTAGTCAAATTTAAAGAATAGCCAAGAAGCCAAGAACTGACGGGTGTCAATGGGAGAAATGACTAAACAAAATATCAGAGATTGAAATCATACCCTGATCTTAGTTATTAATTAAATAATTATTTGCCATGGAAATCAGCAAACATTAAATAACGCTAACTGACGAGCGCTAATAGATCTGACAACAAACTGGCTTACTGGTAATACTCGAGCTAGCTATTGTGCTACAAATTGGCTAAACAAATACAAAATCTGTAATTAGTTTTTACTTAAGGAATTTTATATTTTTATGTGTAGTGTATATTTGAGGGATTTATTTTTTGCACGTACAATCAGTGTTCTATCAGGCATGAATAAATAAAGAAGTACATCAAAGACACATTCATGCTTGTTTGTGTTGTCATAGTTTTTAGAATTCAACTGCTTAAATTGAACTCTGTTGCAAAATAGCAACCTTATGACTTTTTTTTTTCTTTTTTTTTTTTAAAAAAGCACCCAGTCTGATAAAAGAAGAAAGTGTGTGACTTGCCATCTCTGAATACATCCAATTACAATATATTCTAATATCATTGGCACGCTGATGCACAAGATTGGAAATAGGTGAAATAACCACATAGTAGTATTGTATAGTTGTAGCAGACATACACCCAGAGCTCATCATTTAGAGGTGGTATAATTAAAGGAAAGTTACTGGGGAGTGATGATCTTCCTGGCAAGCTGGCAGAAGGTCAGTGGTGCTGGACAGCTGCTCCTGTTTGGCACCTTCTCTGTTTGATTAAGTGGTCAAGACTGGCAGGAGATGTGGATCGGATGGATTTACGAGAGTGTATTGTCTCAATTCAAGGTGTTTCCAGTAGCACCACAGCACAAAGGTCATTGAGGGTCGAGCTTTCATTTTCTTACACTTCCACTCTTGTTACAGATCAAGAACCAAATAGAAAGTAAGGTTATAAAAGTGAGAGTAAAGGACATCGACCAATGCAAATTTATCTCAGAAACAGACCAGGGTAAGAATTAGGTTATGGAGAGGAAGAAGGAAAGAAACAGCGTCACCTGCACACTTAAAATAAAACATATGGCCCTTGCAGTCTAACAATAGCTGAAGTCTGTGCATTGTGCACGCTGTAACCATGTGATATGGGCCTGTCAACCATGTTTACCGAGCTGACAAACAGAGGTGATTTTTGAGCGACAGGACCACAAAGAGGCGGGGTTTAAAGGAGATAGCAGGGAGTGAAGAATGCCCAGTGGAATTCTGGAGGTTTATTTTGGACTACAGTTCTGTCTGCCTTGACTGACATGTGGCTTGTCGTGCATCGGCTATGATTGACAAATGGCTTCAATCAGTCTTTAAACCAAAGACTTCAGAGTAAAAGAGATTTCAATCATGATGCATTAACCTATTTGATCAGTTTTAAAGAGGACCTTGCACTCATGTAAATATGTTTTAACTACAAACCTACAGAACTAGTATGTACAGAATTTAGCAGAAAGGAGAACCAGTGCTAAAATTAACCACTCACCCTGCACCATGAGCTCAGCAAGAGATTGCCCTCCATTGGTCTTCACTCGGTAGTGGCCACAATCCTCCTTGGTGACATCGTTGATGATGAGTGTGTGTTTGCAGCCGTCTTTCTTGAAGCGGTACTTGAAGGATTCGTCTCGAGTAAGCTCCACTCCATCTTTTTCCCTTAAAATTTGAAAAGTGGTTATAAAACCAGCTCTATTTTTTTTTTCTAACCACATATTATTTTTTAAAGCCTGTTTCCAGGATCATAATGTTTATCAAGGTGTAGACGTGCTAGAGCTTCGAGTAGCAAGATTTTGTACTTCAAATGAATTGGTACATTGTTTTGTGTCAATAAACCAAAGCTCTAAAAACTAAGCTAAATATAGTACTTTAAATCCCAAGACATTTTGATCTTGTTACATTCTGATGTCTATAAATTTACAGTGTACATGCAAAGAATGACATTGATGAGGGATGAGCATAAAATCCTCATCACATATCCTGTTAAATTTACTCAAGCTTTAATTTATTAGTTCTTGTGACTCATGACACTGACATTGTCAAATAAAAGGTCTCATGACTGGTGTGATGAGATCGAAGTGACCTTGATCATTCTTCATTTACTCTGCGATATTTCTGGTCATGCGTATTACTCTATAGTGCTAAGAAACATTTTAGCAGACTATCTAGCTCCAGAAATGTGTCCTCTGCGGCACATTAAAGGCAGTCGCCATGAACAGTGATGACTTTCTCATTTTGGTTGAAGGACACTGCAGAGCTGCTAAAAGGCTGGCATGACCTTTTCAGAGGGCTGATCATTTACAGAGCTGCAGGGTGATATACAGCCTTGGATCCAGATCAGGTGAAGCCACGGCTCATTCACTCACTCATTCTCACACACGCATACACACAGACACACACACACTTTTGCACCACCCGTCAGCCAGGTTGAGTCAGCCAAAGCCTGGCAGCTGCTCTGCTCAACAAAAGACATGCATGCCATCTTCTGGACATCTGAGGAATCTCACACATCCGAGACAGACATGCTTCTGATAATGAAATAATTATTTTCTTATCACTTGTCCCCGTGGGAGTGTAGTACTCTTTAATCAATTTCACCCATTGTCATGCTTGTGTTTGGGTGTCTTTTTGGTTTTTTTGTTTTTTTTGCCATGTTCTGGGATAGATGTGTTTAGCAGGGATTATGCTCATAGATCATAGATAAGAATCTTACCACTTGACATGAGCTCCTTCCTCAGAGACCTCACACTCAAATTCTACTCTCTCTCCCTTCATTGCCATCTGATCCTCAAGATTACGCAGGATCAGCACAGGAGGCTCTGAGAAAGAAATCTAGAGATGAATCTTAAACTTCAGAAATGCTAAAAATACCTCCACACTGTGTTAGTAGTCATCATCGAGTACCTTTCACGAAGAGCTCAGTGAAGCTTTTTTCCTCTCCCACGATGCAGGAGTATGCCGCGTCATCAGCCAGAGAACAGTTGTTGATAGTGAGGAAGCGTTTGTTTCCTACACTTTCAAAGATGTACCTGAAGGAACAGCAAATAAACTGTGACTTAGTTTTCTACTTTTCTATGTACATGGAGACAAAACCTCATTACAGATAAAGATTTCGCTAAATCGGACAAATTCCAAATATGGCATGACTATCATGGCATGATAGAAACTTTCAAAATTACAATTCACAAATTGTTGGTATTGTCAGCTATGCAATAAGCCAAGAATAAAACAAGAGCAGCTGTCACATGATTCTCTAGCATACTAGTGCTATCAAGTCCAGAGTGTCCTTGTCACACTAGATGCTTTTTCGTGAGCAGACAGACTGGAAACACTCACTTGCTGCAGGTTATGGTCGAAGTGAAACACATAGAAGCCAAGCCATCCAGGAACAAACAATTTCATTTAGAAAAGGCAGGAGAGAGATACAGATCATTTATTAGAAATTTTGTTTACAAGTAATAGAACAAGATAATTTTTGATGTAGCTGTGCATTTTTAATTGCAAACTAAAATGTAACACTGAATGTATATATTGCTCAATGATTCTATTCTAGTTCGTGGCTGATTAGGTACCTTCCTGTTTTTTGGATCTCCTGTCCATTTTTCAGCCATTTCACCTCAGCATCAGGATTGGCCACCTCAATCTCCAGCTTGATCTTGTGTCCCTTTTCAACCTGGTAGGCTGGGTCCAGCTTTTTGAGGAATGCTGTGAAAGACAGGTTTATACTGCAAAAAGTGCTGTAACAGAAAGTTTTCCATCCAAATGGTGTTAAAACTTCTTTTGTAGGGTTCTACACAAAACTTTTACGGGTTTCTCCTGAGGGACAACTCAAAGATCTATTTGTGTAAGCTGCATCCAGCTTTTTGAGAAATGCTGTGAAAGACAGGTATATACTACAAGAAGTAATCCTAAAATGCTTTATTAGAACCCTATAGCAGAAAGTTTCTTATTCAAAGAGAGCTTCTACCTAGAAACATTTCCAAAAAAAAAAAAAAAATTGTAGGATTGACCCTTATTGATGCAAAGTGGTTCTGATATTCTTGTTAATTCTACTGTGTACGTAATTTGTGTTAAGCAGTGCCCTAATCATTGGACTGGACTGGATTGTGAATAGTTAGTCTAGTAGCAATAGTAGCATAGAACAAACTATGCCAGCGTGATGCTAACTTCAGCATACGTCATGTGGATGGCAAACCAGATGTGCATCCAGACTTACTGTCTATATTTGAAGATCACACACAAATGGAGAGAAAAGAGTACAAACAACAAAAGAAATTACTTCAGTTTATAAATTGCAGCCCAAATATGTGTACAGAAATATCAATTACTGCAACACACATAATCGATCCACGTGCATTCATTCCTTATTTAAACTGAGTTCATTCAAGTTTACCATGACTTATCAGGTAAAGGGATGGGGATAGCAAGGCAACAGTAAATATGAATTATGATTGTTGCATAAAAAAACAGTGTCCCTTACAGAAAATGTAATATATTTATGTGCATACAGTGGGGTCCAAATGTTTGAGACCACATCGAAAATCTGGGATATATATATATTTTTTTTTCCATTTAAAATTCTAAATAAACAGAAGGTTCAAGATAAGTAAATGTGCAATATATTGAATATTTAATATTCAAGATTCTGCAAAATTTCTAGGTCCCTATTTAAATGTAAGCAAATTTGTGACATTGACCATGTTAATTGCTTTGTATAAAAGATTCTGATTTTCCTCATGTCTAATCTCTTCTGTTGAAGCATTTGTTCAGACAACATTCTGATGGATTTGATCTAAAATGGATCATAAGGTTTTGCACAAACTTGTGGAATCCACTGCTCATTAAAGCAACAAGGACACATACGAAATACAAAGAAACTCTGAAATTCATGTACATATTTTAAGGATTTTACTTTTCCCACAGGTTGTTGTCAATGACATCATCTATAAAGAAAATTGTTGTATTCAATTAGAAACGAATGCAAAATAGAAGCATTTCCCTGGTGGTCTCAGACTTTTGGACCCCACTGTATGTAAAGTACTGTATGATGAGTAAGTAATGAAACATGATGAAACAAAAACTTTATTTATACGGTTCTACACAGACTCTTTACCTTTATACTGAAAGAAGTGTAGGGCAGCCCTTAGGAAATGGAGCATTTTCTAAAATGAAAACATTATCTTGTAGGGTTCTACACAGAACCTATGGGTTTCCTCAGAGGTACAAATTCAAAGAACGCTTGGTATGCTCGAGTGTAATCTGAGTCCAGTTTTTTTGAGGAATGCTGTGAAAGACAGATTTTTACTGCAAGAAGTGTGGAACAACTTAGAAAGAATGTTAAATCTAGCACCATGAAGGGTTCTTTTGTCTATCTGTCTGGTTGAAGGATCCTTAAATGTTCTATATACTGTCCCCTCAGTCCAAATTGTTGTACTGGCTAAGCCCAATGTTTGTGCAGTTTTGATTGATTTTCCCTCTTTTCTCAGTTTCAAAATGGCTTGCTTTTCTCCTTTAGACAGCTCTCTGATCTTCATGTTGTCTTGTCCTTTTTAACACAAATGCAGTCTTCACTGGTGAAACTGAAGGGTAAGACCAAAGTAGATGTTTACAGCTGTTTATTGTTTAAACAGTCACTCTAACTGGACACACCTGGGTAACAAGAAACACCTGTCACTCACATGTTCCAATATTTTTGCTCACCTAAAAATTGGGTGGTCTGATACAAAAGGTTCTATGTTTTATGTTGTTTAATACTTCTAGATGTAAATACCAGGAAATAAAAACAGAAATCCTATCCTCTTATTTCATATCCATCTTTAAATCTCAAAAATGTCTTTGGGATATAGCACTTAATTGGCCTTGCTGTTCCAATAGTTTTGGAGGGGACTGTAGAACACTATGACAGAAAAGAACCCATCCAGAGGGGTTCTCATGTTTGGATCCTTTTCTAAAAGGATATCCTTTGTTTGTAGTGTTCTACACCAGACATTTAAGAGACACCCCTTGGGATGCTAGTGAAAGCTGTGAAAGAAAAAACTGTAGAACAAAAACTAAACTCTGACACTCTTTCTTTGTTTCATTGGTTTGTGCCTCTGGGGAAACCATTAAAAGTTGTATATAGAACCCTACTACAAGGAGTTTCCCTTTTTTGCAAATATTCCAAGTAGAATATCTTTAGAAAGCTAGCACCATTAACTATCCAAAGAACCTTTGAGTAGCCCTTTTTTTCTATCAGTGTAACTACTGTATATTGAGAAATATTTGGACACTACAATGAGACATTTAATATATTGTACTATTAAAGGTGCCTTTTGTAATGTTTAAATGCAATAATTATATATTTTCTAATGCATCTTGGAATGTCCAGCATTCCTATACATTGTTTTCATTTTAGTCTACTGTTGTTTTTTTTTCTGGCCCAGAAATTAGCCCCACCTCCAGGCCGTTGTCCTTAAAAGGCAACTCAAGGGGTTTACACAGTTTAAACATAATCGAGGTGTTCAGTTAGGGGAAACGGCTCGACAATGTTTTCTTTGCAACTGCAGTTTGCTTCACAGACAGCAGAAGGCTCTCAACTTACAAACAGCTTCTTTAAATAAAGTATTGAAGCTAATGTTAAGGTAGTGGTCTGATTTCCAGTTTCCTGTTTCAGAAAAAAAAGGATCTTTCTCGACAATTTCAAGTTCTACACAAACCTGCGCTCTTCTTCTCTTCCTTTTTCATCTTCTTCAATCTCTTGAGCATGCCCCTTAGATCCGTAATGCCGTACTGGAAGGCGATCTTCTCATACTCGGTGGGCGGAGCCTTGCTCAGGATTTCCCACACGTCCACATCGGGTTCGTGGCTCACCTGGACCATGCTGCGGTCAGACAGCAAGAGGGAACTGTTATTGATGGCTCATTTAGACAGGTGAGATTCAACAAGTTTGCAGTTATGAATTTTGAATCTTCTCTTTAATTTAAAACTGAAGAATGTTTTAGCTCAAAGCTGCAGACATGGCCACTGCTTTTAGCACTACTGTTAGAACCATATCCAGAAGCTGATGGCAGAAAGCAGGAGGAGAAAAAAACGCATATTAAATATGTACAGGGATAATTCAGTTCTTACCATTGGGCACTTTTTTAAAGAAACTGCTGCACTTAGTCAGAAGCAGAACCCAAGACATGACAAGATAAACCAGAGCAGGTTAGTGCGCACAATTCAACAGCCCACCAATACTGCTTAGCACATCTACAGCAAATTGAATCTAATTAAAAATCTAATAACTATATGTTGAAAATAAAGTTTGGGAAATGCTTGTGGATGTTACTCTATTAAATTCTACATGTCAAGATAAGGCAGTAGATATTTTCAGAAAACAATGTAGACATGAAAATATTAACAACACACTGATGAAAAGTGACTGTAAAGTGATTCGTGTTATGCTAGTAGCAAGGAAAGTTGCAGCATAGAACAAACTATGCCAGCGTGATGCTAACATCAGCATTCATCATGCGGATGGCAAACCAGATGTGCGTCCATTCAGTCACTTACTCTCTACATTCGATGATCACACACAAGAGGAGAGAAGAGAGTACAAACATCAAAAGAAATGACCTCTGTTTGTAAATTGCAGCCCAAATATGTGTACAGAAATATCAATTACTGCAACACATATAGTCAATTTACATGCATTATTTAAACTGAGATCATTACATTTTACCATGACTTATCACGCAATTGCATGGTGATAGAAAAGAGCATTACGCTGCAAAAATCTTAGCACGTGGAAATACTTTGAATAAAGTCAAATGCATCTACGGTAGTATTTCTTATTATAGTATCACAGTAAACCAAATATAAGATTATTGAACCTATTTCAAGCCATTTGTACTCATTTCAAGTTTGCTCTGTTGCCAGATAATTTTGCTCATTTTAAGCATTTATTTCTAGAAAGAAGAGAAATTATCTGCCAGTAGGATAAGAAAACTACAAGGCTGAAATGAGCGATATGAAATGTCTAGAAATAGGTTTAATGATCTTATATTTGGTTTATTGTAATCTTCTAATAAGAAATACTAGATAAATTGGACTATATTCAAGATATTTTCACTTGCTAAGATGACTTTTTTGCAGTGTATAAAATGGCTGTAAGTATGAAAGATGACCATATTCATGCACAAAAAAGAAACCGTCAGTGTCCCTTACAAACATATAACATACTTTTAGACGATTTAGGAATAAAACTATAAGGCGTGCTGTTATGTGAGGAAACAAAACGCGACATGTTGTGCTGTCATATAAAAATTATCAAAGCCCAGATGGTGTGATGCAGAGTTACTGTTTACATTCAGGAATGTCCATGAAACAGGAATCTCTATCCTGATGTTAATAATAAGAAACCACAATGCTTTCTGTTGTAAAGAATTTCCTGCTTTACCTCTGGTACTGACACTGGAGACTCCTTCCAAAAATGCTAAATAAATGCCTCACAGAAAACCACCATATAAACAATTGCACATAGTTTTGTTTTTTTTTTAACTCTGTATAAGTCGAGAATCCACCCTACAAGTCCCTGTACAAGTTGTTACTATAGAAACGATAACCTGTTAGAACAAGCACATTAATATAAACCTGTGATTTGTCTTGCAGCCAGAATTACTATCAGATTTGCCGTTATAGAAAATTAACCAAATCCTTCTGACCAATCAGAATTCAACAGCGCTGTAGTATAGATTCTTATATCATAGTATAATGAAACTACACCCAACATTTGACTTTATGTAGACTTTATGCTCCTTTAAGGAATGCCTTTTTCAAAATCCCAATCACACAAATGCTACCACTGACCACAGACCGAAATCTTACGTTTACCTTTATTGACCAGTTTCATTAGTCAACTCAAATCTTCATTTATTTTTACACTGCAAAGTGCTGTAAATGAGATCGATATCTCTGTTCCAAATAAAACTGACATTTTTGTCAAAAAATAAAATGTATGCTAAACAGATTGCATACTGGATTAAAATCTGTTTACATAAAATCATAATAAATCACAAATCATTTAATGTGGACCAAATATAAATATGCCTGAATATTTAGTATACTCATAAATAATTACTAGTATTATTAGTAGTACATTTAAAAATTAATCTAACAGTTTATTTGTCTCCTACTGTACTTCTCTGTAAGTAAAATCTTTGTAGTATACTTGAATGTTTTTTGCATTTTGACATGATCCATGGGGAAATTCAAACACTTAGCAGTGTTCACTCTATATTTGGAGACCCACCTCTTTTTGAGTAAACCGCTGAAGTCCAGCTCTCCTGCATCACCTGCATCCAAGCTACTGCAACAGGAAACCAGCCACAAAAACACGGTGAGCAGAAACACGCTATAACTGACATTTCCATTACTACAACAGTTTGATCACTTTTAGTGTAGATTTGTGTGTAGATACATTAATCATAAAAAAAAGTTGGAATTTAGGAGTGTAGCAGATGTGAAACATGCTTAAGAATAATATGGATATACATATTATACTGAAACCAGTGAACCAAGTAATTAGTCTCTCCTTGTGAACCAAATAAAGTGATCATTCATGTTGGCTTCATTATGAAACCTTGCTCTCTAGCACAGAGCAAATCCATTTCTTGCTTTGAAAAAGCTCTTCAGTTATGGACATGAAAGTTGAAAGCTCATACCTTGATGTAGAAGCAAAGTTACTTCAAACCCAGAGGCTGATCAGACACCTCTCAAGTCATTTCTGCTCTGAGTTTTCATTTTGAGGATAACCCATGTGTAAGAGCAATAAGAGGGCTGATGACCACTTCACTACACATTGAAGAGTGTGTATGTCTTAAAGATCACATTGCAAGATGAAGGGAGGGGGAGGGGGGGGTGATTTAACATGCTTCGGAGAATTCATTTGTGCAACTGACACCACTGATTTTCACAACATGTCCGTCACAGTGAAGAGATCCTTTCACGGGAAGTGGGAAGTGTAAATTATTTCATTTCACAGCTAGCATTAACAAAGCTTGGAAGCATTATATCACAAGCATTTGGCATCTTTGCAATTTATGTTGATCTGTCCCATAGGACATGCACTATTTTATACGAATCAGTCTCTCAATCACCGGAACTGCACTTGTGAAGGATCAGTGGACAGGGAAACCATATTCATTTAACCAACTAAAGCTAATTTTATGCCAAAAAGGAGGGCTGGATGTCTGTCCTCACGAGGACTAAAGATGAAAAGTGAGACAGACAGAGAATGTGTGTGAGAGAGAGAGAGGAAATTCAAGGCATTCTGAGAGAGTGACTCACAAAGGAACAGACATCAGTTATATGAGTCAACTCTCTTTAAATGTTCTCACACAGAGAGATAAAAGTGAAGACAAGAAAGGAAAGTCAAAGGAAATGAATATTAAAAACCAAAACACCCTCCTTTTGGTGAGAAATCAAGCTCATTTTCCCATGAGCTTTAATGCATGAATATGCCCTCTGCCATTGCAACAAACCCCATTAGCTACCTGCCCGCTGTTGACATCCTCTTCTTACTGCCTGGAGTTATGCTCCTGAGTGATTAGTATGTTCAAGTAATGAGATGATTAAACATGTCTGTCCCCTTTGATATCATACTTTACATAAACCCAAACAGCACTAATTATTTAACAGCAATTACCTATCAACTCACAAAGCCAAGCTCAGAAAAAAAGACCACTCACGTGCGTCTGAAAGCAGCACGAATATCAAATCCCTCCACTGTTTGAACCTCTGTAAGGAAATTAAAGAGAGAGCATTCGCTAACGTTAGCTACATACTTTATACTGTGGTACACAATGCTTTGTGGATGACTATTTGCTTTACTTGTAGTAACACCATCTTCTCCTAGCTAACTTGCAGATATCTAACAACACTCTCAGCTGTCAGATTGATTTTCCACACTAGATTTCAGTTACTATCAGGTTCTTTTCATTGCACTTCTGTAATACTGAGGAGACAACAATAACGGCAGCAGATAATTACATTCTCAGAAGGCATTTTGTTCACTTCATTTCATTTCATTCACCATGTATATGTGAATTTTTCTTGGAAGTATATTGCTATGCCTCTCACAACCATCAGTTATGCACAGAGAAGCCAGTGTTACAAAATGTTCATCCTTGTCTTGCTTGCAGTTACATATTTCTACCAGAACGACCCCCAAATTCCCTAAATGGGTGCATGTACTGCAGATTTATTTCTCTACAAGAACTCTGCTGTGTTGATACTCACCATGCACAATCAACTCAAAATTACAGCTGTCAAACTTGTCTCTGGATGACACTTCACATCGATATCCTCCGGCAAAATTAGCTTTGGCTGCAATGACTTGCATCTCAAAGGTATACACCTGTGAAATGACGGTGGGACAGTTTACAGTTCAATTAGATAATCCATTACACAGCCCTTTTTATGTGTACACTAATCATAACATCTTAACTAGCTGAAAAATGATTTCAAGTTTAATCTATTGTAACCGCATATTGATCTATAATACTGTCAGCACCTACGTGAGTCACAATACTGCCGTCTCTACAAGATACCTACGTATATTTACAGTCAAGTGCAAAAGTTTGCACATCCGCAGGACAAAATGAAGACATGAAAATTTCTTTTCATCGATGTGTTGTAGCTGATGATAGCTCAAATAGTTAAGATATACACCAAAATTAGTTCAAAGGTTTGCATCTGCCTTTATGATTTCAAAATATATATAAAATAATCTTTATGATCATTTTAATCATCTTTTGCTGCCGACCTTTTGCAAAACATTGCATAGCAAAGGTCATCAAGGCACACCTTGTTGTTGCGGTCATAGTGCTCTTTCAGCTGCAGGTGTTTTCCTGACTTGCTGGCCAAGTCCATCCACTTTCCTTTAAACCATCTGACTGTGGGCTTCTTCAGCAGGGACTCGCCACACACTTTTGCCACAAAGGTGATGTTCTCTCCTGTGGATGGATTGATTGAACCTCCTCAATATGATTCTCATGACTCTGAAATAGCTAACAGTCATGTTGGCTCAATCTCTAGGGCTTCATGTCCTTCATACCCTTCATATATTTGCTCATTTTGCCAATTCTCAACCAGCTAGCTGTCCCCTATGACACAACAGCTACCAACCAAGGAAGTTGAAGGCTAGCACATACTTCCTCTAAGACATGTGATGCCAGCTACCAAATCTTTTCAAATTGCTGCTCATGCTAAATCACAGGGGAGCTATGCACTCTCTGCCCTTTTCTGTATACAAGAGCTCACAGACTCCCACCATTAACTAGTGTAGCTTTAATTCACAATGAGAGAGTATGCCCTCCCACCCAGAGAGTCAGCCAATTTTGCTCTCTTGGATTCCCAGCCATGGGATGTCTGAGATTCAGTCTCCTAAATATGGGGTGAACCCTTTTCTGTTGGGTGCTTTTAGGCCTGTGGTTCTCTTGTTCATCAGGAAAAATCCTATGTAAAGATGCATTTAAAAATGCTTGTGAAAGTATATGATTTTGTGAGGTGTGACACAGAACAACGAAATGTACACTATATACAGTATGTTTGCACATGAAGTCTAAAACATGGTTATTCTTTTGCTGAAAGTTGGTCATCACTCACCCACAGTCACCTCCCCATTCTGAGGTTTTTCTGAAAAGAGTCCGGTGAGGTCCTGCCTTGTGTCGGGCTGCTGGTTTTCTGAAAGAGAAAAAGATGTGAGAAAACCGTATTAGAATTAGTAGTATTAGAAGATGTATAGATAGAAACAATAAGGGAGTACTACTTTGTTAGTTTGTTAGGAAATTAAACTTGATTTACCATCATGAGCACCATCATGAGGGTCTGGGGCATGGTTGTTTGTTTCTGAAGTCTGGGTAGGAGGTTCAGAGGGAGCTGGGGCGGCTGCTGGGGGATCTAACGGAGCATCAGCAGGGGGCGCTGCTTCAGGTGGAGTCTTTTCTGTCTCCGCTGCCTTTGCTGGTGCTTTGGCTGATGAAAATGATAAAGAATATCATAGCATGCTCTGAACTCAGTCAGTGATGGTTAATCTGAAGTGTCTTGGACTAAAGTATGTAAGTGAAGAAATTGAAGTACACAGAAGAAGAAAAAATCGCTGCTTCACTTTTTTTCATTGATTTACTGTAGCAAGTGGCCTTGATTGCTTTTAATACAAACCCAGCACACAGACATTCTCAGAATTTCTGACTATCTACAATATCCTTGACATAGCTTCAATAGACTGATAGCTAGACTCGATATAACTGTTAAATAAAGCCAGGCTACTAAGTATTTGTTCCCCAAATATCTCTTCTGTGTTTTGCACTCTTTGACTATCAGATTTTCCGTGAATGCTCCTGCTTCTTGCTGTCAAGAGCCTCTCAGGGAAGCAATCTCCAGAGCCAAAGGTCATCAAGGTTTGTACTCCACTGCTGTGGACAAGGCCTGTTATTAATAGCTCAGCTATGGGAAGGGCAGGAGGAGTCTGCCTGAAAAACAAAGTTCTGGTCAAAGAGTTTGTTGTGTCTGAAATTGGGTCAGAATCATGCTGGAAGTGATCGAATATTATCGTAATGACAGTAGTGCTCATTCAGAAGAGTGATACTCATGTCAGTTAAGTGGAATCACACAAAGTGACTGTGAATAGGGATGTGACAAAGGTGCTGTGTGATTATCCAAAGTCACAAACAAAAAGTGGCATAACGGTGCAAAGAGATCTGAAGTGTGGTCAGGAGTACCAAGTACAAGTACCAAAAACCTTCTGACCCACCCTCTGTTTCATTGATCTTAAGCTCAAATTTGACTTTTGAGCCTCCGGATATAACTGCATATCCTGTTGCATCTTCAGGCGCAACGTTGCTTATGACGAGTGAGTGCTTGTTGCCTTCTGCTGATATTGTGTATTTATAACTTCCTGTGATGTCTTTGGTATCCCGTTGCCATCTTACTTTAACGTCTTCCTTCTCAGTCTGTGCTTCGAATACCACCGTGGCCCCAACCTCAACAGTCTGACTTTTTGGTTTCTTGATGAACGCAGATACTGAGAAGGACAAGGATGATGAAGGGGAAAGACATACAAAGGTTCACTTGTGTACATGGATTATCGCTAATGGGACATGTCAAGCTTTTTAAAATTGACCTCTTCATAAACGGCCAAATGACAGACACCATTTAAGCAAAAAGTCTCCCTGGATCAACATAGCTTAACGCATCCTTCAGAGACAATGAAAGTGCTTAATGACCCACTGTAATTTAAAAAAATGATAATGAAAAGAAGCGGAAAAATGGACAGTACAGCCACAGTAAGCTTACAGTGTAGTGTGTTCTGCACTGCTTGACCTAATACAAGATTCACAAAAAAGTCTCAGCTTGAAGCATGAATTTGGATCTTCACATTTTCATGAGAAAACTCAGAGATTCACTCGTCTCTCTCTCTCTCTCTCTCTCTCTCTCTCTCTCTCTCTCTCTAAACTAGATGCTGAACCTGTCCTTTCACTACCGAATGGGGCAATGTAGGGATCAGCTGTAATAAACACTTGATCGATCAACAATAAAGGATGATTGATTGAAAAGAAATTGAAAAGAAGTATTATACGTGTCTGAAGTTGAACATTTCCAGAACCCCTAAATGCTAGCAATTATAAGATTTTGAGAGACATCATCTCACTCAAAAAAAAAAATTAAAAAATGCTGGGTTATTTTTTTCTATCCAAACACTGGATTGAGCCTTTTGGGTCATTTAACTGGGTTATTTTCTCAGTCTTGGGCAGTATTTGGGTAGTTATGTGTAACCCAACTGCTGGGTTAGTGAGTGGCAGGGTCATTTTCACTGACAGTTGAATCAATGCACCCCTCCCCCACCCCGACACTTCACCCCAGCTCCTTGGGTCAAATCAACCCGAGGACTGTTTCAATTCCTCTCAGGTGGAGGTAATGGTTTTCACACAGACCCACTGTTAGATTCATGTGGAACAGCCATTTTGAATTTTAAGTAAACAAGCTTAAATTTTTTTATCAGTATGTCTTTTGTCTTCTTTTAGTACCAAGAAAATGAGCTCCACTGTTAAGTGGAGCATCAAAAAATTAGTTTATACTCATAGTGTTCCTCCCCACGGAAATCTTTAGTAAAAGGCGAAAGATTTTTACGATCTGAAGAGAAACATGAGTGGATTAACTTCCTACCGCTTTCAGGCCACAACCCTGATCACACAGACATGTTACACAGAGACGGTAGGTATGACATGTTGTACTGTAATACTATAAAGTATATCATTATATTAACTTTAAGTAGCACATTGTTGAATATTGTTTTTAATCTGATAATGACTATATGTACGGACTGTTTCAGCTCACGTAAATTAACATCTTTTGTATTTTAACTCGGGTTGGGTGTTGATGCGTCGCGACGTCCAATGAGAGGCGGCCAAATTTGCATATTACAGCAGGACTACCATTAACTCCGGAGCTTTCTGCTCAGTAGACCTCTAGCGGATGCATTTAGGTTGGCATATTTCATAGCATTTTATTTCATGTGAATGTGTTTTAACTTTTGGACCAAATATATGCTTATAATACACAAAATAACATTACAGCACGCGCAGTAATGTTATGTGTGAGTAAGAGGAGGTAAGTATGAAATGTAATTGTACAGCTGTAATATTTCTTTAATGCCTTTAATCATCGTTTTAATGCTCGGTGAATCAAATAACGGAGTTGTTTAAATATTTCAGACAATTTCTTGCAAATTGTTACATTTGTTGGTATGTCAAAGGTCATGTAGGTGGATTAATAACCACTGCGTAATTAACTGGCGCTAATTATAATTGTTCTGGGGGGGTTATGCACTCAGTTTGCTTGCTTTATTGAATCTAAATTCAGTATTGTACTTTCTCATAATCTTCTGCTTACACTTTCTGAACACTCAAGTTTTAATTATTATTAACCCTGCTATTATGTTATGGGTCGATTTGACCAATTTCCACATGTGAGATGTCTGAAATACTGGTTAATCTCTCTTTTTCTCTTTTTTTTATTTTTATTTTTTCACTTTTCCTCATTTATGATCATGAATGTACATGCAAAAATTTCTTCTTATTGCTTGTCTTGGATAGACCATAATAAAAGTTTATTGTTCTTTATATGTATTTAAACTTTAGAACCAATTTGTGCCATAATATAATAGATCTAATTTTACCTCACAACATACATGAACGGGTCAAAACACCCACTTTCAGCTTCAGATAGTTCTTTATGATTCTTATTTTGTAACCAGTAAAGGAGCCCCACAATAAAGTGGGGCGACAAAAAATTAGTTTATACTCATAGTGTTCCTCCCCACGGAAATCTTTAGTAAAAGGCGAAAGATTTATACGATATGAAGAGAAACATGAGTTCTGTTTTGGAAGGCGGTTAAGTCCACAACCCCGATCAAACAGATATGTTACACAGTAACGGTAAACATACTCAGCATTTACACAAATGAATATTATACCATTTCATTTTACGCAACATTACATAAACAATTTAATTGATAATTTTTTATAAAGAAATAATAATGTTTTACTATTTTATACCAGCGATGTATTCTTAAAGCACGGCATGCTGGGTAGGCCATGCAAATATATGCCAATATTAACCAATCAGATGGGAGAAAGTGGGTGGGTGGTGCTTTAGAATCTGAACCCGGAAATCATAGTAACAGTCATAGCTTGTTTGATAATCAGGCATAGAAATTGAAATCTACGCTGTACGTTATATAAACACTGTTTTCGCTCTTCTTTTTTCTTTTTTTTTTTTTAAACAGACCGGATATTTTAACACTTGGAGTACACTTACGGAGAAATTAAAGCTATGCTTTCAAAGCCAGTCGTGGTAGAAACCTCTCTGCGAGTGTATACGGGATTTTACGGTAAACACTGGTCGCTTGGGGAATTTGTTTAGTTTTGTTTTTTTTAAATAAACTAGTGCAAAACGTGCATTCTGTCATTTGAAAGAGATGTTATGTACAGTAATTAACAAGAAATTGTGAGAGTAAACTTAGTCAACATTTGAACTAAAACGAGCGGTAGTTTCCCCCCCGCAAGCGCTTGCTGGTTACCGCAAACCCGTATATATACTCGCACAGGATTTCTATCTCGCCTGGCTTGACCACGGTTAGGTTTCAGACATGGCGAATGTTTTTTGTTAGTTGTAGACTACAAAAAGTGCTGGTTAAGTCGAATACATGATAGCATTAATAATTTTAGACACTTTTGAAAGCCTGCAATTACCTAGCTAGTTGAGCTACATGAGCATTCTTAGGCATTTACAAATATTTAGGTTTCTACAATAATCACTATTAGCACTGATTTAGTGAGAATATCAGCTTAAATATTGCATGTTATTTATATAAAAAAAAAAATAATATGAAAGTTGTTTCACGTGGGTATTTTTTTTTTCTTTTAAGGTTTAATGGCTTGTTTAATGGATCTGTGTGGAGTCATACAGCTAACAGGCTTTCTGTCCTTCCTACCACTAAAACAGCCTGAAATTCCCTGTATTGTGTCGCATGCAGGCCTGTTCAAATATAGAAAGCATATGTTTTCCATTAATAAATGCACTCTAAGCACAGAGCAGTGACCGAACTGCCCAGAGCTGTGCGAGGGATTAGCTGGACTCTATTTCAGTGGACCTGCAAGCATTGGAAGAATGGCCCTATGCTATTCAGTCTCACCTCTGCTATTTGATAACTAGTGGCATCCACGTTTTATTTTTGTTCCCCTGACACAGACTGTGTGACACAATTAGTTGAGGTAAAAGAACACTAATGTGTGATATGATAACAAAGCATAAAATAAGAGAAACCTGAAATCACATGTCCATAAGTATGTGTCCTTCTCTAGTGACTGTAGGCTGCTTCCTAGGGGGCCAAGAAATATGGAACAGAGATTTACTACGATGTCAGGAGGGGCACCTGGGCTGAAGTGAGGACAGACAGGCAGCTGACCTATTTCATCTGATAGTCCAAGTTAGCGTTGATGGATGTGTGATACATCTCTGGTCTTCAAACAGATCTGTTTTCACATATCCAATGCAGCAAGTTGGAATTTCAATACAGATGATTGCAATACAATTGAATAATAGCATCTGTTTTGTTTTAAAGGACTGCTTGTATTAGACCTGACCAGGAAGAGCAGATTGCTGTGTAAACGGAAAGGCAGAATGACAAAATCTATGTTGTCTTGATTGTAAAAGCATTAAAAGAAAAAGAAAAAAACATTGGAGAAGAGATTGAGACAGAAGATTTGTCAGTATATAACACGATATTACCACTAATACAAACTGCTTAGTTGGATCAATAAAAGCATCAGTGTAACGTAGTTTAAATACTGTGGGTCTTAGCACACAAAGCCACATGATAACGCATCAGACAAATTGGACTTTGCTAAGTATTAGGCTGTTGGATGCTTGTCAGTGATATGCGGTGTGGTTTTCAGTGATGGTGTGAGTGAAGTTATATTCTTGCTGTCTTTGGTATGCCACAAGAAATGTCATGTCAGTGGATCATTGGAGTGCTGCAAGTGTTGCACTTGTAAAGGTAAGTGGCCAAACTGGCACAGATGTGTAAAACCAGGATGTATTCTCTCAGCATTTAGAAATGCATGTGCGTGGCTCTCCAAGATTCTGATTGGGCAAAGCCTTTCCTACTGTATCGTGTCACTCAACACCATTTGGAACACAAGGCTCAGTTCTTGTCACACAGCAACTGGCCTAAAGTGTTTAGCTTACTGCAGACTAAAATTGAACCATAGTAAAAGTATAATGTGTCACGTGTAAGCCAGCACACTGAAAAATACCATTTCTAAACGATCACAATTATTTCATCATCTAAATACAAATAATATCATATTAGATCTGTTATTGGTGTCATTTCTGTTGAAAAAGTAAAACGGATATCTGAGCAGGATAGAGAAAATGTTTTTTCCACAGTATGAGATTATTATAAACAAATATACAGTATTCTTATTCATTTCAAGCTTGAACTGGTCTTTTTCTGTTGGCAGATCATTTAGCTTATTTTATTAGTTTTAATTTTAATTTAATTTATTTCTAGAAATTATCAATAGAATAAGGCAACTTCAAGCTTTTAATTATTACAAAACTCTAGATCATGGAGAAATATCAGCGACGGCTATATAGATATTTTTACTTGATAAGATTTTCTTTACACTGTAGTGTGTGTATATATATATGGTGTAAGCAATAGATTTGCCCCAATTGGAGCATGCTGGTTTTACATGGAGATCTGCTGATACATCCAGTGTGCTTTGGCGTAAAACTTGGAATTAATGGGAATTAAAATATTGATAATGGACATGATAATAAGCAAAGCAGTACAGGTGAATAGGATCATTTTAAAAATAACTGATAATACAATTCATCCTTGCCAGTTTATTGCTGACATAAATACTGCATTTGGACTTTCTAAAAAATATATATTATATTATATTGCAGACGTTTGTTAAAATATATTTGTTACAATATATAATTGTTTTGCTGTTTAATTAAAAACATACCATGTACTTGTTCTTGAAATGTTCTTTTTAAATGCAATTGTCAGTATAAAATCTAGATATTCAGCTATGATCTATATTTCGAGAAATATCCATCTAAATAGGGATATGAATGAAAATGGTTTGAATGCAGGTCATACAGAAACAGAAAAAATATAGAAAATATAGAAAAAAGTAATAATAATAATAATAATAATAATAATAATAATAATAATAATAATTGGAAATCGGTTTTAAGGGCTACAATACATGACGTCAAGGTGCCAAGTAGGTGGAGCTTAAAGCAGCTAACAGTTTACCATGGATGGGAATCTCGGCTCTTTTCAGTGAGTCAAATAAGTTGGGCTCAGCTCACCGATAAGGACCGAGTCTTTCAGCTCCCAAACGGCTTATTGGCATTTTTTCGGAACCGGACAAAGTTTTTGTTTTACTTTGCTAATTATGTCTGAAATTGCTTCATGAAATGTTACTCTGCTTTTAACTTAACAAAATAACAAAGGATAAAACAAGTCTCAAATGCGAGTCGGTTCTCAGTTTTCACTAAAAGAGCCGACTCAATGAGCCGATTAAAAAATAAAAATGTAGCAACCATTTTATTCATAAATGCATGTGCTTAACATCTTATCAGGACATAATCCAGATACGAGATACGTGAAATGGGAAGGAGTATATGGGGTCTTAGATGAGGTATTTAGACCTGAGTATTGGACAAAAATTGTCAAACAAAAATGTTTCAGTTTAGGTCTTACTTTTTTTATTAGAAAGTAAAAGAAGTCATGTTAAATATGCAATTTATCCAAAGATCTGCCTACAGAGTACATAATAATGATGCTGGTAAAGTGATGCATGTAATATTGAACATTAATTATTCACTTGTCAGACATCACCCATATGATGAACATCATTTAATAATGAAGCGATGACAAACTGTAGACAGGCATCTCCCTTACTTGCTTTTAAAAGTTGGAAAAACTGAATATTTAATCACACCAGGCACTACAGGACTTATAGTCAGTCTGGGTTAGGGTTAGGGTTTCATTTGTGGCCAGTTTCAATCATAGTTTCTTGCTCAAGCATTCAGGTCATCCTACTGTTTGACTATTTTTTTTTTTTTTAATTGTGTATTTTATTTTCTTCAGTTGCACAAGTCTAAAGTAGGCCTGTTTCTGTTTTATAATTCAAATCAAGTAAAATGTAACACCACAGAAAATAAACCAGGAAAAGTTTCAGTTGGAGAAATACATGCCTCTGATATGTCCAGCATATCCAACCCAATAAGAGCTGTAACTGTACGTCCCTGTGAATCTTTTCATAAACACATTCCATCAAGAAAGTTTGTACTGAAAGTTTGTTGAGCTTTATGAACTAAGAGTTAAAAACTAAACGCTATTACCTGTTTTTTTAGTCGGTTCAGGCATCCTGCTTTCCTGGTTGAGTGTCCCTTACGGGTTCAGACAAACAGGCTTTGTGGATGCCCACTCCTCTTTCTCTTTTATTAGATCCCCACCATCATACCCTCCCTCCCTCCTTAACTGTGATCTACAATCTAGACCCAACCCTTTCCTCATGTCTTTCTCTCCTCAACTGTGAGATAATGAGCACATACCCCCATCTATACACTGCCAATAGGTGGACCGTATTTTTGGCTACTCTTCCTACATGTCCTCCAGCTGACAAGAGCAGAGAGGCTGAGGTTAGGTGAAGGTCAAGGGATGAGTGAAGGGAGCAGAGAGAACAACTGTAGAAGCAAACTGGGCTTAAATTTAGTTTCTGACACTATGAAAATCCTTGTACATGTACGGCCCAACACACTTCATCCATGGGAAAGCAAGCACAATTAAGACTTCAGATGGTTTTCAAAATGTACTACTGATGTTTATACTTCAGTTTTGCTGAAATGGTAATTTCTCAGGAAAAAAAAGATTGTACTCTTACAATACTCTTAAGTGTGCATCTTTTGTACATTTAGTATATGTCTCTTACTTTGAAACCTATTCTCATACAAGTAGCTAAAGCTTCAGTTATGCACCTTAACTCATTATGTACATTACATTTATGTCTTCAGAGCTAAGATACCAATCTAATGATATAAAATACCTACTCTTAAGAGTATCATTCATCAAATGTACAAAATAGAAAATGTCTTTATTAAAAATCTCTAACAAAATCTTTATTAAGTAAAATTGGTTTACTAACAAATAAAAGTATACAGCCTGTTTAAGATGAATGGCATAATTATAGGGAAAATTTTTGTTTTGTTTTGTTTTTTAACATTTAATGAGTAGTTCTATCTAAGTGTATGTGGAACATAAAATATTTAATTTGTGGTAATCAATCCTACAGATTTTATATATCTTATTAGCATTCAAAACAGTTTTACTATGAAGGCAGACTTTAATACACTTAAAAAGACACACTATTAGCATCACATAAATATATATAAATAAAATTGGTTTCACTCTGTCCACATTTTATATTTTTTCCTACTTTCTTTTGAATGTCCATGGAATAAAATAAAATATCAGTTGCCATAAGTGTACCTTCTGCCATCATTTACACATCTGAATGACCATGTAATATGAAGCAATGTGATAACATGAAATGAACAATGACCTTATATGGCCATATATGGCCTTTTATAATCGACCCATCAGTGTGCGAGAAGGCGGGAATTACAGAGAGGGCTTAAAGCAAATATGCACACACATCATGCCGTATTAGACCATAAACACATCATAATGAAACTAAAGCTGAACCCCGGACATTTTCTCAAATTTAGATGCTTTTTTTAAGGTCTGAAAAAGAGGACGTGTGGTCACCATAACAAAAGCATTTCAGAGAACAATTCGTGTTCATTTCTACCAAATTAACTTTGTGAAAAATTTATTTGCACATGCACCAGGAGGTTACTCGTGTGAGTCACGACTGCCAAGAGAGAACCAGAACTATAATCAAGCAGCTGTCTATATTGTGTTATGTCAAAAGAATAATTTCTTTAATTTTAAATGAATTTTTTTTTAATCCTGAGAGTATTCCCATTATTTACAAAATGTTACTGTAATCTGATTCCTTGTTTTGTTTTGTTTTTTGACGTAACTGTAACAGATTACAGTGACCAGTTTTTTGTATACTGATGACGTAACGCCGTTACATGTATTCCGTTACTCCCCAAGCCTGCACACTCACACACTAAGCCCTTGGTGTATCAGTGTTTATCTATAGACTGTATTTTGTTTTAGCAAGGGCGATCTATTTTTATCTATATGTATACACTTATAGATGTGTACAGATGTGTCCAACAATGTACATGCATGGAGCTTATGACAAACAACGTTGTGCATCAATCTCCTTTTCCAAGCATTTCCACCATCATCGCTTCATATCTTCCTTTGACATCTGATGTACTGGCCTGTCAGCACCTGGTCAGTGTTGTAGCACACAGACAGCACAGACTAGCCACAGCAGTAGCATGCCAAGATTAGACCATAACAGACAGTATAGGAGGTAGGTTTTTCATGCTGCTCTACTCTATAAATGGCACGAGTCTGGTGTCATGCCTAAATATTGCCCCTGACTGGGCTTCTCCTTACCTGCTCCCAGTACCAGGAAGATCAGCTAAAAGCTGAACCATACAGTCATAGAACATTGTCACCTGAAACTAACTGAAAATTATATGCCTGAGATGAATATATTCCTCATGTGAAACATGTAAACATGCTCAGTGCGAATACAATAGAAAGGAATTACACATAGCATCGAGGATATATGATACATTTGTATGTACATGCCATGTGTATCATACGTGACTGATTGATCTATAGGGACATACACACAACAGTAGGAGATGTAGTATTCACAACAGTGACAGATACACTGTCCAAGACACATGTGAAAAAAGAAATGTTCATTAATTTTCACAGCTGTCACCTTTGACCTAGAGAAAGAATCACCAGTATGCTATAAGGGCATGAGCTGTTAGGTCTATATTCCTGGCAGGAAGCACTAGATTTTCTGGCAGCTCCATGCTATCACTCACATGTATCATTAAAAAGATATATATAGTGCTGGCACTAAATGCTTTCATTCATTGATTGATTGGTGATTGATTGAAAATTGAAAATATGAAGGAAAAAACGTGACTATCACAGGCCATGCACTGCTTTATCATAAAGTCTTAATGAGTGTATATGATAGATATCTATGTGGTCATCAGTGCTTGTTAAAATTGTAAAAATGAGCTCTAATATCACTGTGAACATTGTGCACAGTAATTATAAGCTGCAACCAATAACAATGTCGATGTGAAATGTGATAAAGAAGAATTAGGACTTCAGGTGGTTTCCAAATGTACTTCTGATGTTTATACTTCAGTTGCGATGAAATGGTAAAGTCTCCGAAAATAAAGAAGTAATCTTACGATACATCTTTTGTACATTTAGTATATGTCTCTCACTTTTAAACCTTTACTTGTAAAAGTAACTAAAGCTCCAATTATGTACCATAACTCATTATGTACACTACATTAATGTTTTCAGGCCTAAGATACAAAAATAATTAATACAGTTTAGTGTGTGTGGGGGGGGGGATCTGAGAGCATACACTGGTACCAATTTATCCATCAAATGTACAAAATAGAAGATGTCTCTAACAAAATCTTAAAGTCAAATTGGTTTACTGATGGATAAAAGTGTACAGCTTGTTTTCAAAGCCTGATTAGGATGGATGGCATAATTATGAAAACAAACATGGCGATTTCAAGAGGTTATTAACAATTAATGAGTAGTTATTTATATATAAATACTTAATTTCAATGCTGACACACACACACACACATATCTTTCTCTCTCTCTCTCTCTGTCTATAGTGCTAGCACGTTTTATAACCAACAGTGCCAATGTGAATTGTAAGCTGAGATGAAGACCCAACTACAGAAACTATATGTTAAACAAGATGCAGTGATAAGAAAGGAAACATAATATATTACTCCTGAGGGCTAAAGTCAACTCAGGTACTAAATTGCATGTGTACATGGGAGCACAAGCCTGTACAGAAGGTAGACTCTCATGGGGAGTTTGTCATAAATCTCCTCCATAGCAAGTTCTCTAACACCTCAAAGTATGTTGAACAACATGACCTTTAGGAATAAAGCCTTTGTCAAACAAACTATACGAGACAAAACGCACGTCCTGCAAGGCTCAGCTCATTGTAATAAATGTCAATGTGGTTGCCCTCTACTGCCACCTAGTGGTCATACACTACATAGACGGCAGAGGCACGTTGATTCAACGTTACTATTATATGGTGTCTGAGTAACTGCACGTGTTGCACATTGAGTTTCCGGGCCAACTAATCTGGTGGATATACTTTTGTATTATAATAAACTGGTATACTAGAGGATTAGTAAGAGCTTAATGTTCATCAAGATGTGATCCAGAGCTCATAGTGTCATCAGATAAGGGTAATGCACAGAGCTTCCTGCTCCCCATCAGGGCCTAACCCCCCCCCAGCTTTATGACACCTCCTGCTGTTGCTACTGTTAAAAAAAACCAAAAAAAAAACCAAACAAACAAAAAAAAAAAATCAAGTTTGAAAGAAAGAATGTTTTGAAGGCATACTTTTAAAATCTTGCATGGTGATGCTCTAACCTACAGCTGGACTGTTTTTTTTTATCACACTTATGCCCACTCCTGAAGGAATTCTGACCATTCCTGCACTTACAACTGTCTGCACCTGCCTGCTGTATTTTCTGACCAACTTAGTTGGTTCTATTTATCAAAATGGAAACCAAAAGTAGCTAAGTAACTAAAGCAGTTACTCAGGATAAATGGAAGCAGGAAATGCATGGTGTGAGCAGCCAGTACACACTCATGTTAACATATATGGATTTAAAACTACAAGAGAATGCAAAATTTTGAATTCTCTACAGATAAACAACATATTAAATGTTAATTGTATGCTTGAATGGTCATGTGTATTATTATTACTATTATATATCCATCCATTCTGTACAGCTTATCCTACACAGGGTCATAGGGGAGCCTGGACCATATCCCAGGGAACTCGGGACATGGGGCGGGAGACACCCTGGACAGCGAACCAAACCATTGCGGGGCACAGTCGCACATACTTTCACACAGTACGGACAATTTGGACATGTCAATCATCCTACCATACATGTCTTTGGCCTCGGGGAGGAAACCCCTGAAGCACAGGGAGAACATGCAAACTCCACACACAACCCTGGGGGTGGGAGGCGAAAATGCTAACCTAAATATTATTATTATTATTATTATTATTATTATTATTATTATTATTATTATTTATAGCTTTTATCGCCTTTTATACACTCAATTTCATTGAACTTCGACTATACAGTCTTATACACGGTCTATAGATTTTTTTTAAACGCCTTTATTTTGAAAAAAAAAAAAACCCCCGAACAAACCCTTATCTAAATTTACCCGGAAGAACTTTCTAGCTAACACTCTGGTTCATATTAGTCTCCCCAAAATTTGATCTACAGCTCATGTATATCATCCTTCGCCATATTTCATTACATAAAAATCACTACCCGGAAGCGTTTTATATGTTACTCCGTCGCGCAATATTTCTTTCCCACCTGTATTTCTATAAAACCCGCCCCCTAACCAGTAATAAAACCAATAGCTCATAATCATACAAATGCAGCATCCAATTCCTGGACTGCGCGTGGTGACTGCTCGCCCCCATTAGCCAATCCGTTCAGGGGGCTGGGTTTAATCGTAATACAGGTGGGAAAGCAAATAGGACAAATAAGGCGGGTTGGACACGTTCATTGTTGCATCAGATACCGGGACCAGAGAGAAATGGCAGGTGACCAAGGTAAGATCTACTACACCTCATTAACGACATTGAAAAAAATGCATTAGAGGTGAAGTTCATGTTTTAAGTAAGTACGGTTTGTGCTGTACAAAGTGAGATCGGTGTTTACAGCTGTTAGAGAGGCTTCATCTGATTTAACCTCACACAGCTGGAAAACACTCATAGATACATATTTATGGTTATAATGAACGCTGCATCGTCCTTCTGCTTCGTAATAGCTACATTAGTGCTACTACACTGTAACCATATGGGATTCAGCATTAAACTCCTCGTTATTCTATAACAAAACACAACCACTTCATGGTGTATTTGCTCTTTGCTTTTGCTGAATCTCAGTCCAAATGGGTCTTTATAATAAGTGCACTACATAGGGTGTTAAGTATTGGCACTTCAGTCTTGCACCTAATCCTAGTTTTGACACTTGGAGCAGTTGGATGACTATCAATGGCTAAACACAGAGTCAAATACACTATGGCCAAAAGTATGTGGACACCTGAGCATCACACCTGTATGTGCTTGTTGAACATTCTATTACAGACTGATTCCCCCCTTTGCTTATAATAATCTGAGGTGGCCTGGGGTGCCGGGTTCACCCCAAAGATGCTGAATGGGGTTGAGGTCAGGGTTGAGGTCAGGGTTGTGGTCAGGGTTGTGTGCAGCATCCTCAGTTCTTCACTGGCATGAAGTTGGCTTGACGTTGAACGTTCGATATTCGCAGATACGCGGAAATTTAGGGACCGTCTCTAAAGTTACATACGACATTGTTAAACACGTTTCTAACTTCAATAGCATTTGAAGAGAATGACTTACAGTCATATAAAGTGTTCATGTAGGTGTCAGCTATAACGCACACCTTTTTAGATTTTTGATACGTAACAAAATAAACTCTCAAATCATGTATAAAATTTGCCATGTATTTTATTACTGCATGGGCTCATACACAAAATATACCATAATTTAAAGCCACCTTTATGCCAGTCTGTTCTTCTACACCAACCTGGACAAACCATGTCTTCATGGAGCTCGTTTTGTGCACAGTCGCATTGTCATACTGGAACAGATTTGGGTCTCTCAGGTCCGGTGAAGGGAAAATCTTAACGCAGTAACATACAAAGACATCCTGTACAATTCTGTGCTTCCAGCTTGGTGGGAGTAGTTTCAGTTTAGTGAAGAACCATGAATGGGTGTGATGGTCAGGTGCATAGCATAATGCGACGCATATTAAGGCTGGTAGTGTTTGTAGCATGATCAGATGATGAACTGCATCATGGGTTGACTGAAAGATCAGGTCATGTAGTGGTTTCCTCACAGTGCTTTTAAGACGTATGAAAATGTTAGGTGTAAATGGTTATCTGTCTCACTTGTCTGTTTGTGATTGGTTACCTGATAGTGATGTATTTTATTTTATTTTTTAACATGGATTTATCATAATGTATCCGTTGACCACCTCTAAGGTTACTACAGTTTCACCATACAGGTATTATAAACCTAAATTACTAGAATAAAAAGCTCAACTGGATCTAGTAAATAAATAAATCAGAGTTTTCATACAGTTAAGTACGTGTTTGCATATGCTGATTTTTATGGGGTAACAAGGCAAATTTTAAAACTTTTTTCTTTTAATTTGTCTGCAAAAAACCCCCCCAAAAACTAGTCAATCCAAGATTCCAAGCAGAAAAACAAAGTACGCTTTATTTAAAAAATAAACCATTTTTATAATAAAGAAAAGCTTATTCTAAACTTTCTTTTATTATCAAAATTAGTTGCTCTAAAGTGCTACTCTAAATTATCATTATTATTATTATTATTATTATTTTTTTTTTAAATGGCTCTTCTTTATTTTCTCCTAAGCGTATGGAAACATTTTCACTCGACTAATGTGCTAGATATTTCTTACTTTGGTAGCTGGATTGTATTTATTAAAAAAAATAATCTGTGCTGCAAAAAGTTTGAGAATGTCTAGTTTTAGCTCCTTTACAATCCGCGTGTTTAATAACCAGGATATGAAAAATGTACATCATCTTCTGTGACTTCTTTTAATTTAATTTTTTTCCAAATCAAAAAATTGATTGTTCAGTCGCTTTTACTAAAGCATCCTCACATGTAAATTGTATGAGTATCTGTGCGCTCGTATATCGTCCACATGGTGACTTGGTCCTCATGTCCTGACAGCATCTCAGCCGTGTGTCGGTGTTTCAGAGTGTTCATCATTGTGCTCTGGGTCCAGTGCTGAAGCCATTGAGCCTTTTTTTCCCCTCCCTGTGTGTGTGTATGTTTTTGTGTGTCGTCCTCTTGTCTTCCCAGCCTTTGATTATGGCTTCTTACTGCGCATAAGCGAGGACGGCCGCAGGGCCGAGGCTCTGAACGAGTACCTGAGCAGCCGCAGTTACCTGGCAGGCTACGGGCCCTCGCAGGTGGACACAGACGCATTCACGCTTTTTCGCGGTTCGCCTCCTTCATCGCAGCATGTGCACGCTCTGCGCTGGTACAGGCACATAGCCACACTGCAGCCTGGAACCGACGGCCAGGCCTCATACTCCAGTGAGTAGAGAAGGGAGCAAGAGTCGTGCATGCGTAATGTGTAGGAGCCAGCAGGATGTGATCGGTGTATCGGTGTTGGTCCGGGTGAGGTGGAGCATTAGGACGCTGTGCAGGGGGTCCAGATCTTGTTTGTGCGAGGAGTGAAATCTAGCTTCCTTAGATGATACAACACTTGATGATGCTTGCAGTCTTGTGATTGTCAGCCTGAGTCTTTTGCTGCTTTCTGTTTCCTGTAAGCAGTAGCACCCTGTTTGTCCCATCGCATCTTTCAGTTCCTTTGTGCACTTTTTTTTTTTTGTGCAATCGTATAATCACAATCACATTCATCGTGTGTCCTGGTCACACAGTTGTATCTGACCACTCTCTCCATAACCACCTACATTTATTAAAATACACATGCACATGAATTCAGCTCACCATGCATTCACCATGCATCTTGTCTTTCAGCAAAGGAAAAGAGAGTGCAGCCTTCGTGGTCTCCACCGGATGGAAGTGAACTCCCAAATCTTAGACTTTACAACAGCCTGACTCGGACCAAGGTACGAGTTTATTTCTATTACAGTTAACCCGTAACTCCTGCATTTCCAACAGAAATTCCAATAGTACCGTTGGCTAGGTGAGTAGGATCGTGTTTTAGGGCCACTGTTTAATAAAAGCACAAAAAAAAAACCAGACAAGATTTCCAGAATAAAGTCAAAATGTTTTGTGAACGAAACTCACAATATTACGAGAAAAAAAGTCGCAGTATTTCAAGAATAATGTTGTAATATTTTATGCTTTGTAGGTCATCAGACAAAGGTATTACTCAGTTAAGTCTTTTAAGGAGATTTCTAGACAAGCTATTACATTTAAGAGTTTTAGAAATGTTATACCAGATTGATTTGAAACGATCCATATAGACTCAGTGTGCTGCTCAGTGTGAAATATTTTACACTTTTACATTGTTTGACCTTTTTAAAATACGTTTATTTATTTGTTTGCCTTTTTATTTTTGTGTTCCTGCTCTTATATATGTATAATCTACCCATGCATTCATTTATACATTTTTATTCAGTTATTGTTTATAACCTTGCTCCTGCCATGAATATAGCACTTGATGCTGAACATGGCATTAAAAATTAAACACCTAACCTGACTGGACCGATAACTTTTGATTATCATTCATCTACACACCCTCTTTGAATGGCACACAAATGGAAACCATTGTTTCAAGGTGACCAGTGCCTGCGATTTCTCAAAATAACAAACAAAATAAACAACAACTTCGCCGAATCCTCAACGTCCCTCATTTTAAACCGCACATTATGTACATCATTTTGTCATAGTATTATGACTCTAAATAATGCATTTTTTCCCTTTAATATGAGCTTTTTTCCTTGAAATATTACAACTTTTATTTTGAAAATTTTCGTATTTATATTATTTTAACAGTGGCCCTAAAACGCCATCATATCGTATCTTCTATGGATTATATTAAATCAGATTGGTCTTGGGCTAAAAGAAGGGGCTGTAGAAATTTTCTCTCTTTTTTTTTTTTATTATTTATTTATTTATTTATTTTATTTCTTTTTTTTTATTTCTAAAAATGGCCACATCACAATTTGTAAAGGCCAAGCCTGTGGTTAAAGGATTGAAAGAGTCTTCAAGGACTCCTTGGACACTTCCTAGAACAGTTTTACACGAAACCATCTGCGATCTACTCTTGTAGTGCTCCACATGGAAACTTTAAGGGCTCTCCGCAAGCTTTTTTTGTTTTGTTATAAAAAGTATATTGTTATATCACATGCTATCGTATCTGCAAAGGTCTAGATGTACTATTTCTCCATCCAGATGATATTGAAATGTACTGAAAATGGTCAATATGTATGAATATTACATGACCGCATTGTAGTCTTTGTTCTTATTAGGATTATATTATATCTACTCAGTGTTAGTAATGCTAACAGATTGTGTTTGGTTGTTATTTGATGTTTTAGGAGCTGTTTGTCCCTCAGCATGGGAAAAAGGTTTTGTGGTACTGCTGTGGCCCCACCGTCTATGATGCTTCCCACATGGGTCATGCCAGGTAACACTCTCTCTATAGCTCTGTGTGTTTCCCACAATGGCTCACACTACGTGTCTGGAACAGTCTGTGTTCTGCTCTTTGTGATGGGTCTATAGAGACTCTGCACAAGCTAGAACATTTAGCCAAGCCAGGCAGTGGTTAGCAATATTTTAATCTCTTTGTGTACTGGAAAGTGCCAAATGTGTTGTAACATCACACATGCTTGTGTTCCTGGTCCCCAAAGACATCGTCGTGTTCATATGATCTTAGATTAATCTTACAGAGTGTTGAGTGATAAAAAAATAATGCCAAAACCTCTGTCCTACATTTTGTAAAATACATTTAAGGATTAATGTGTTTGACTGTGAGTCATGTAAGACTAAGGGTGTTTTCACATCCGGCTCGTTTGGAGCGTTTGTTTCGGAACCTCATCGGTTCGGTTCGTTTAGACGTATATTAACACTGCAATCGTGCTCGGATCCAAACCAAAACAGCCAAACAAACTCTGGAGCGGTTCGCTTGTGGTGAGAAAGCAATCCGACAAACGGACCAGCAAACCAACCTGTATAGCACTGCATGAAGGAAACCGTGTCACGTAAAAAGCGTGTTTGTTTTGCTAACGACTCGCAACATGGAGTTTAACTTGGACCAAAAACGAGGTAAAATGCCTCACTGAAATTTGGTCTGACGAACATATTTCTGAACAACACTCAAAAACGTATAAAAACAGGTTTACAAGGTGTTTAGCGAGCGCCTCAATGATATGGGCTTTAATCGTTCTCTGTAGAATATAAAAGTTAGATCAATTATAATAACTACAACTAAAAAAGAAAGCCAGTGGAACCCCGGAACATAAACAGGCACAATCTGACCAATGAGAGGACAGTTTACTCGCTTGTGTTTCGGAACAAAGCACAGATCTACAGGTCTGAAAAAGCCTCAAAGGTTTCCTGTCTCCATTAGCAGCCTTGTCTCGAATGTTTCTGCACGTCGTGTCTGTGTTGATATGCTGTCCTTGTCCTTCCAGGTCCTACATTTCTTTTGACATCCTAAGAAGAATCTTGATGGACTATTTCAAATATGACGTCTTCTACTGCATGAACATCACCGACATTGACGACAAAGTAAGAGGCTAATTTCTATGGCGAATAAACATAGATATACATTTATTACAGTTTAACTCGTATATTACATTTATACAATAAATGGATACATTTGACTAATTGAACAAGTGTGTTGAGCATAAAATCTATTTCATCCTAATTACATGTAGCTAATTATGTAATATACACTATTTGTGATTTTGATGCATTTTCCATAACAGCAATTTTGACAGGAGGTCCGTTTGTAATTAAGAAGTTATTAATTAAGGTTTATATTTATGCAGTCGTTGTAATATGTTATCGTTTCTATAGTAACCGGCAATTCACAGGCACTCGTATGGAGGACACTCCACATAAAAATAAACGTTATTCAACAAAGAAAACCGTCTAATACGTAATATGGTAAAGTTTTCACAGTGTAAATGGACTGTTCTGATATCTGGCATAATTACACCAGATGGCTTATAAGTTGCGCATATGGCAGCCTGAGCCTTTTACTGATGATGTATTAATGACATTCTGCTGTGTTTTAGATCATTAAACGAGCCAGACAGAATCACCTGCTGGAGCAGTACAGAGCCAAAAAGCCCAAAGCCTCCCAGATCCTGCAGGACGTCTTAACTGCTAGAGAGGTGAGACGTACAACCTCATTTCCACACGTTTCATCATGCTGCGGAAGTAAATGTCACCTGAGACTTTGTGCAAGTCAGATTCTTACCTCACATTACCTTTTGGACTTTGTATTGCTGAAGCATAAACCAGAGTTTTTAAAATTAAATCAAAATTGTAGTTTTGTGGCTTTTAGTATGAACATGTCAGCCTTAAGGTTATCTATAAGCTAGTGTGCTCCAAAACAATGACAGAAGATATATGCATTCAAAACATAGTTTCAACAATTTTCATTCTTTCAAATCATTCTGCACTTCAGCTTCTCATCAGATTTTGTCCTGTCAGACGCTGTCTAGAATCTGAAGTTTCCCCCCCCCCAACGTTATAAAAATCCATGGTACTAACTGCCAAGTACGGCTTAGCCCGGACTGTGAGATAAACTAAACACTATTGGCTATTTAAAATGGGGGAGGAACCACCTGCTTTGTCCCACCCTGACTTACTGTTTCAGTGGAAATTACGTCAACACATCGAATAACAAATAATTTCAAGGCACTTCACGGGGACTTTAAAAAGCTATTGCAGTTTTGTCATGCGATTGGTCACATAGGAGTTCAAACTGAAAATTCTGATAATATAATTGATAACCTTATTTATCAATTGAATGTCAATATCATTTTTCTAAAATATTATATATATATATATATATATGTGTTGTGTGTGTGTGTGTGTATGTGTGTATATATATATATATATATATATATATATATATATATATATATATATATATATATATATATATACACACACACACATTATATATATATATATATACAGTGAGGGAAAAAAGTATTTGATCCCCTGCTGATTTTGTACGTTTGCCCACTGACAAAGAAATGATCAGTCTATAATTTTAATGGTAGTTGTATTTGAACAGTGAGAGACAGAATAACAACAAAAAAATCCAGAAAAACGCATGTCAAAAATTTTATAAATTAATTTGCATTTTACTGAGGGAAAAAAGTATTTGACCCCCTCTCAATCAGAAAGATTTCTGGCTCCCAGGTGTCTTTTATACAGGTAACGAGCTGAGATTAGGAGCACACTCTTAAAGGGAGTGCTCCTAATATCAGTTTGTTACCTGTATAAAAGACACCTGTCCACAGAAGCAATCAATCAGTCATATTCCAAACTCTCCACCATGGCCAAGACCAAAGAGCTCTCCAAGGATGTCAGGGACAAGACTGTAGACCTACACAAGTCTGGAATGGGCTACAAGACCATTGCCAAGCAGCTTGGTGAGAAGGGGACAACAGTTGGTGCGATTATTCGCAAATGGAAGAAGCACAAAAGAACTGTCAATCTCCCTCGGCCTGGGGCTCCATGCAAGATCTCACCTCGTGGAGTTGCATTGATCATGAGAACAGTGAGGAATCAGCCCAGAACTACACGGGAGGATCTTGTCAATGATCTCAAGGCAGCTGGGACCATAGTCACCAAGAAAACAATTGGTAACACACTACGCCGTGAAGGACTGAAATCCTGCAGCGCGCGCAAGGTCCGCTGCTCAAGAAAACACATATACATGCCCGTCTGAAGTTTGCCAATGAACATCTGAATGATTCTGAGGACAACTGGGTGAAAGTGTTGAGGTCAGATGAGACCAAAATGGAGCTCTTTGGCATCAACTCAACTCGCCGTGTTTGGAGGAGGAGGAATGCTGCCTATGACCCTGGAACACCATCCCCACCGTCAAACATGGAGGGGGAAACATTATGCTTTGGGGGTGTTTTTCTGCTAAGGGGACAGGACAACTTCACCGCATCAAAGGGACGATGGACGGGGCCATGTACCGTCAAATCTTGGGTGAAAACCTCCTTCCCTCAGACAGGGCATTGAAAATGGGTCGTGGATGGATATTCCAGCATGACAATGACCCAAAACACATGGCCAAGGCAACAAAGGAGTGGCTCAAGAAGAAGCACATTAAGGTCCTGGAGTGACCTAGCCAGTCTCCAGACCTTAATCCCATAGAAAATCTGTGGAGGGAGCTGAAGGTTCAAGTTGCCAAACGTCAGCCTCGAAACCTTAATGATTTGGAGAAGATCTGCAAAGAGGAGTGGGACAAAATCCCTCCTGAGATGTGTGCAAACCCGGTGGCCAACTACAAGAAACGTCTGACCTCTGTGATTGCCAACAAGGGTTTTTAAACCAAGTACTAAGTCATGTTTTGCAGAGGGGGTCAAATACTTATTTCCCTCATTAAAATGCAAATCAATTTATAACATTTTTGATGTGCGTTTTTCTGGATTTTTTTGCTGTTATTCTGTCTCTCACTGTTCAAATAAATCTACCATTAAAGTTATAGACTGATCATTTCTTTGTCAGTGGGTAAACATACAAAATCAGCAGGGGATCAAATACTTTTTTCCCTCACTGTATATATATATATATGTGTGTGTGTGTGTGTGTGTGTATGTGTGTGTATATATATATATATATATATATATATATATATACACACACACACACACACACACACACACACACACACACACACACACATACATTATATATATATATATATATATATATATATATATATATATATATATATATATATATATATATATATATATATATATATATATATATATATATATATATATATATATATATATACATATACGTGTGTGTGTGTGTGTGTGTGTGTGTGTGTGTGTGTGTGTGTATATGGGTATGTATGTGTGTGTATGTCTAATATTTAATCATCAATTCTTTTTTGATTCTTTTTTGGAGTCTTCTTCACTCCATATATCTAGAAGGCATTTTGTCTTCGCTGTAGAAAACGTGCTCTTCCCTGTTATTGTTAAACAGGAAGTAGAATGACCCGTGACCATTTTTATTATTATTATTTTTTCTCCCCCCATTACATTATTCCATGCTCAGATCACTTTCACACATGGTGCAGTGTGTACCCGAGTTTTCAACTAACCAGTGGTTCAGAAAGCACTTTCACACTTTGAAAAGTTTGGGGTTCAAAAAAAAAACACGCACACAAGTGTGAAAACGTCCACAGTGGCTTCCCACTTCACATAGGATAGATCTCCTAATGATTCTTGGAAAATGTTTTTGTATCTGCTTAATGTTCAATTGTTTAGTTGTCTTTTTCTTGTGTTGTTCTAGCCTTTTAAAGTCAAGCTCGCAGAAACCACAGACCCAGATAAAAAGCAGATGTTGGAGAGACTGGATGCAGCGGTGACTGCTGCACTGACTCCACTACAGGGATCGATGAAAAGCGGAGCTGAGGATGCGATCGTTCAGAGTCAGGCTGAGGTTGGAAAGAAACCTTTCTTGTATATAATATATATACTGTAAGAACATCACACTGACTCAAATTGGGACCTAGTTTGATCAGAACAATATACAACACATTGTTTTGTATACTTAATCTATTCAGTATTCTTAATACAAAAGTGAGGTTTGTATTCTTGGTTTTGCATTTATATTCTGCTGATTTAAGGTTTTACTAGAAGAAGCCAAGGACCTTTTGTCTGATTGGTTGGATTCCCAGTTTGGCAGCCAAGTAACAGAAAACTCAATATTCTCCCTCTTACCGAAATACTGGGAGGGAGAGTATCACAAAGACATGGAAGCCCTCAATGTAAGTAAAACTGATGTTTTAACTTCGGGGAAATGTTTACAGTTCTCGTTTTAAAGCTCAGGTCGCAATACGGTTAATAAGCTGTCTGAATGGATTTACTGCTTTTGAGAAATTGTGACGCTGATACGATCTCGATGTAATACCAGGTTCTTCCACCTGATGTCCTCACACGGGTCAGTGAATATGTTCCAGAGATTGTGGAGTTTGTAAAGAAAATAGTGGACAATGGATACGGGTTAGTACTCCATAGGATATGAATATATTTAATGTATCTTAATGATACTGTGCTGTCTCAGAATAATATAAATATGAGGTTTTTTTGTTGTTGTTGAAATATTATCATTTAATTATTTGTTTCTCGTTCTTCTTCTTCTTGCAGTTATGAGTCTAATGGCTCAGTGTATTTCGACACTGCCAAGTTTGATGCTAGTTCAGAACATTCGTATGCTAAACTGGTGCCAGAAGCAGTGGGTGACCAGAAGGCTCTGCAGGAGGGAGAAGGTATGCATATATATTACTAAATATGGTGTGTGTGTACTGCATATAAATTATAGTTCTACTGGATACTATAATGATGTTTATATCTCCTGCTAATGATGTTTACATCTCCTTTGTAGGAGACTTGAGTATCTCAGCAGACCGGCTGAGTGAGAAGCGTTCACAGAATGACTTTGCCCTGTGGAAGGCCTCTAAACCTGGAGAACCGTCCTGGGATTCTCCATGGGGAAAGGTGCGCAGAGACGTTTCAGATTTATTTCTTCTATACATTCAATTCAACACGGCGATTATGTATAAATGTGCTTAACAATATAATGCTGCGTTGAGCAGTTTTTCTCCTCGCCTAGTGAACATGTATAGACACATCTTCCACACTATCCTCCCTCACTAACATTAGCATTTGCCATATTTGCTTTGCTTTTAATTTGCATCAAGTTAAATTCTTGCGATGCTGCAGGCTGCATCGCCTCCTCACATTTTCTGGGTTGATCCTGAGCTTGGATTAATGTCTATGTGGTGTTTTGCATGTTCTCCATGTATCCTTGTGGTTTTCCACACTCCACACTCTCCAGCTGCTTCCCAGCTCCCAAAAACATGCCAGTAGATATTGGATCGGTGAATCTAAATTGTTCCTAGGTGTGAATGAGATCCCGATTGTATTCGCGATTCACGCCCAGTGTTCCCAGCTCCAGATCCATAAAGCAGTTCCTGAAGATGAATTAATGAAAAACATAGCAGAAAAAAACTAATGCTTTTCTGATCACTAGGTGATGCCAGTGTGGCAAGTTTTTATTTAGTTGATAGCGTTCTTAAATTTTGTCTTATTATTGTCAATGAATGGTTGAAATTAAAATAATTTTCATTTTGGCACAGTGCAGATTTGCTTCTCTTGTTAACTTCACTGAAATTTAAAACCCCTTTGCTAACAAGCCAGTCATTTTGACGACTAACAAGAGAACAATGTGGGGTTTAACAGTGCTGCCATTTCTCACCAAAATAACAAAGCAGTCACTTTTTTTTATTATGTTTTTGTGATTTTTCTAGTTTAGATTTCGAAATCAATTTGACCTGGAAACCATTCGTTTCTCTTTGCGCTAGTTTGTGTCATTACATTTGCAGTAGACAACAGCTCAAGCATCTTATCTTTTCAGTATCTCATTAGTGCCATCTGTGCTTATAATGTGTCCTGCTCTGTCAATTTTTTTTTCGCTCTGTCTGTTAAGGGACGACCTGGTTGGCACATCGAGTGTTCAGCCATGGCTGGCTCCATATTAGGTTCATCTATGGATATTCATGGAGGAGGATTTGACTTGCGTTTCCCTCATCACGACAATGAACTGGCGCAGTCCGAGGTGCAGATATACTCATCTTCGTGTTCGTATTTTAAAAGCGCTTTAATGGCTGTGAATTAATTAATGCTATAAAAAAACTCCCCAATTTCTGATCTGCTGGATTTAATGGGTAATGTCTGTACAGGCCTACTTTGACAATGACCACTGGGTACGCTATTTCTTGCACACGGGCCACCTTACCATCGCCGGCTGCAAGATGTCCAAGTCTCTGAAGAACTTTATCACCATTAAAGATGCCCTCGCAAGAAACACAGGTTTTTTTGTTCTGCATAATCTTATTTTTGATAAGTGGATCATACTGAGCAACATCCCAGTGCTATTTTGAGCTTTTTGGGATGCTGTCAATTGAATTCCAAGTGCTGAAGAAATGAGCTGCTTGGAAACCAGTGTGTTTTACTGAAACGTCTAATGCCTATTCACAGCAAGGCAGCTGCGCCTGGCCTTCCTCATGCACTCGTGGAAGGACACACTGGATTACTCCTGTAACACCATGGAGTCTGCCATTCAGTACGAGAAGTTCATGAATGTGAGTGATATTACTGTCATCAGCACTACAGACAGACAGTGAGTAGCACTGAGTAGAGTGTTTACATGCACACTAATAATCTCACCTTGGCAGAGAAAAGCCGGTTTCTGTTTTTGCATCAACATACAGACATATTAGTGGAGAACAGCATTATATGTGTAAAAACTCCCAAATCATTACAATTAAAGGGACTTGAAAGCAGCGCATTAGCAGGCAGTAAACATGGGGTCAGTTGTGCTTCCAAAGCTAAAAAATTTATAACATTATGGGTTAATAATCTGTTGAATTCTCAAATCTGATTGGTCAGAAGATGTTAAAAAGTGTGAAGATGTCCGTAAGGAGATGTTTATAACAATTACAGAAGGGGTCTCCAGTGTCGGTGCTTTGTAGCCAGTTTCCACCACGGGAGTATTCAGGATTGAGGACTTTGCACTTTTTCTGATTTCTCTGTAACACCTCATCTTCTAAAGAGAGAAAAAAGATAGACTTGTAGGAGATGAATTGCTTATAGCTGTTATAAGTTAAAAAAAAAAACAACACAGATCACAGATTCCATAACATTAAATGTAACTATAAACTGTTAAAAAAAAAATTACGTATCATTAATTAATAAAATGTGTAATCATTGATAAATTGTTGCGGTATAAGAGGAATAAAAGACTTATTGGGAAATAATTAACTTCTCGTGGTAGCAGTGACTTGGCTTTGCATTCAACCACATAACACCATGTGCTATCATGGTTTTTTTTTTGTGTGTGGGTATGTTCAGAAAATGATACTCTACTCTGTTACTTAAATAAAACAGTTTAATAAAACAAATACATAAGACACTTGATTTATTAACTTAGCGATGCTCCCATCACACTACTGAATGTATTTAACTAATAACCTCAGTACAGATAGTGACACTAGGAAAAAAACAAAAAGAATATTATGGAGTTTCTAGTTATCAGATTATTCAAGATGCATGTAAACACTAGTTTGTATTCTTGCCAAAATACAATGTTTTTTTGGTTATCATATTATCTTGTACATCACTTACCGATCTTTACACATACCCACAGGAGTGTGTGTTCTAATGCTGAATGCACTTCTTTACCTCAATAGGAGTTCTTCTTGAATGTGAAAGATATCCTCAGGACTCCCACTGATATCACAGGTCAATTTGAGAAATGGGAGGCGGAGGAGATCGACCTGAACAAAAGGTTAGCATTCTTCCCAGCTTTGAAACAGTCTATATGTGCCAGAATTCCTGCTTTTGAATTTTGAACGTGTTCGCTTTCCAAACTGAGGCAGTCTGTGTTGTTCTTGCGTCTAGTTTCTATGAGAAGAAAGAAGGAGTTCACGAAGCTCTATGCGATAATATCGACACACGTACAGCGCTGGAGGAAATGAGGGCTCTGGTGGGTCAGAGCAACACCTACATGGCTGCCAGAAAGAGTGCCAGACTCCTGCCTAACCGTATGCTGCTCCAGAGCATTGCTCATTACCTCACCGACATGTTCAAGGTGAGCCTGCACTGAGCACTGTGCTTTTTCACAAGACTGCAGTCTATACTGGTTAGTGTTTACATCAATAGGTGACCGTATGGATTAGGTGTTCTGTATAAGGAGTGATATGCAACATACAACGAGGCATACAAACGATGCGCAAACAATGCTTCCGATACATAATACAAAACACCCCAAATGAAAATGTATCAAAACCAACTACAAAATACCGTGACTGAAAAAATGGACGAAAATAACAACGTATTTTGTATTTGAGTAAATTTGATGAGAATTACAGACCATATACCATGACTGTTAAAGCACTCTTATATTTTTCTAAGTGTGTGTTGGTGAGAGATTAACATACAATATCTACATAGGTTTTGTCAGCTTGGTAGATTGCAAAAGTAGCAAAAAAAAACCCAAAACAAACAAGATTAATATATGAAATTTTATACACACTTAAAAGGGATAAAAATGTACACGTTACAAAATTGTATTGTATAGCCTGTATATTTCAAATGCATAGAAACACTATCCCTCCCTCCCATCCTTAAACACTATTATATTAACTATTGCACATTTACTGGAAATTATTACAGTATTACAGCATGCCTGGGAGATATTACTCACTATTACACCACCCAGTTTTATGTCAAATAATACAATCAAAGAGACTCTGGTGAAAAACATACAAATTTGGGTAGTACTGAAATTGCTTATGCCTTTTTTTTTTTTACTTTTACCTCCTCCAGACTTTTGGGGCAATCGAGGGAACAGAACCCATTGGATTTCCTGTTGGAAGAAATGACCAAAATGTTGATGTAAGTAAAAGCAGCTTGCTCCACTACAGAGTTTTGAATCGTTTGTAAAATGAAGGATGTGCCATTGATTTCTGCTTGTAGTATTAACTTGTTTTAGTTACATTATATAGATTATCTCAGCAGTATTTTAATATTAACATGTCTGACTTGATTTGTGCTTGCTAGCTGGAGAGTACAGTCATGCCCTATTTAAAGGTGCTCTCAGACTTTAGGGAAGCTATCAGAAAAATTGCAAGGGAACAAAAAGGTAAGCCCCCCCCCCCCCAATGTTATAAATAGGCACCATTTTTGAATGAAGTGTTGATTTTGTTCTGGTTTATTTTTTTTATTATTGGTATTTATAGTGACAGAAGTACTGCAGCTGTGTGACACGGTCAGAGATGACATCCTGCCTGAGCTCGGAGTCCGATTAGAAGATCATGAAGGTATACAAAAACAGTTTAACAACACTGAATGAATATGTAAGGAATATGTACTATTTTTGTAAAATATTCACAGACAGGGTGATGTGATGTGGCCCAATGCAAAATCGAGTTAATTTTATCACCAGAGTCGATTATTTTTCCTAGAACAGCGCATTGCTTTTATACTACGGCAATTTGACAAATATTTAAAAGTTTCTTATTTATTAAAGAATGACATCATCATGTTATCACTTGCGTTATAGCGGTGTGAAAACTGTCATTCCCCTAACCAGCCTCTCCTTTTTCTTTCATTCCTTTTTTCCCCTCTGTTGAAATTAATAATACAAAAAAACCTTGGAAACGTTCTCATATTGGAAAATTTGTGGATTTCTGGAGACTCCTTCCATAAATACTAAATAAGTGTCTCCTCATAGAAAACGTCACCGTATCAACATTCACGCACTTCTTAAAATCCATTTATGTGGAGCGTCCACCATACAAGTCCATGTGTAAGATGTTACTATAGAAATCATAAGATATTAGAACTAGAAACTGTGATTTTGCCTTGCAGCTAAAACTCTTGTCAGAGCTGCTATTATAGAAAATTACTCAACACCTTCTGAGCAATCACATTTGAGAATTGATAGGAAAGTGTTAGGGAGAAGTAAAGCTTGTAAAGTATCTGTACTACTTGCAGACGTGTTGCTAGATATGGCCACTTTTTAATTAGATGACAGTTTGGCTTTTAGCTCTGTAGGTAAAATACTTACATTTGTTAACATTCATTTAACATTGAATGTTGGGTCAAAAACACTAGGAAGCATTCATTAGCTGAGATTAATTAATGGGTCTCTTGAAGTACATTATATGGTCTTCCTTACTATATGCTTAAACAAACAAGATTTCTCTTTACTGGAACTAAGAGGCCCAAACCTGTTCTACCATGACAATGCCCCTGTGCACAAAGCGAGCTCCATGAAGACATGGTTTGCCAAGGCTGGAGTGGAAGAACTCGAGTTTCTTGCACACAGCCCTGACCTCAACCCAACTGAACACCTTTGGGATGAACTGGAACCCCGACGGCACCCCAGCCTCCTCACCTGACATCAGTGCCTGATCTCACTAACGCTCTTGTAGCTGAATGAACACAAATCCCCACAGCCACGCTCCAAAATCTAGTGGAAAACCTTCCCAGAAGAGTGGAGCTTATAATAACAGGAAAGGGGGACTAAATCTAGAATGGGATGTTCAACAAGGACATATGAGTGTGATAATCAGGTGTCCACATACTTTTAGCTATATAGTGTATGTTAAGGCTCTAAATAGAGAATAACTACAATATTTGGTTTCCTCACCAGTGCAATAGGGGAATTATTTATAAGGAAAAGTCATTAGTAACCCAGCTTGGCATTCCATGTGTGCATTTTCTAATACCTTTGCTGATGTTTTTGTTTTGGACTGATTTGGGAAGGACTCCACACTGTGGTGAAGTTAGTGGACAGAGAGACTCTACTCAAGGAGAGGGAGGAGAAGAAGAAGGTAATTAACATCGTTTGGCCATGAGGTCACCCATGTCTCTGCATTTTTACTACTAATATATGAATATTAGTATTGTACTGTGTATATATTTTATAAAATGTTGTGCATTTATTAAACTCCAGATTGTTTGGCATTTACATTGAGCCATATTGTGTAGCTGAACCTCCTAGAAAGAAAAAGGAAAAAGCTGGGTTCATGAAAAATTGATGTCTGCTGACATGATTGAGTGTGTGTGACTGTCTACAGGTCTCCAGTTACAACTTTTTGTTATGCTAGGCTTGAATTACAGCTGTGAAATTCCATTTGAATGTATACACACAATTCATTTAATGTTATGGTGCAATCTGCATGTTTGTTTTTATCTGTTTATTTGTTTCAATTTAATGCTGTATTTTTTTTTCTCTTTTGTTTATAGCTGGAGGAGGAGAAGAGAAAGAAGAAAGAGGAGGCGGCCAGAAAGAAACAGGAACAAGAGGTTAGAAGAGCTGATGTTTTAGCAGACTGTCTCACAGGCCTCAAAGATTTCTGCACCTCCAAAATTTTCAAAAGAACATTTTCTCTTTAGCATTCAGTTGAGCGTGAGCGTTTGCACAAACTCGGGACAAAAATACATTTTATTCATACCAATTTGTGTTGTTAAAATATTGACAACCAAAATGCCAGTTTGAATCTTTTGAATCTTTTTATTTTCCTGCCCACACATACAACTGCCTCCAACATCTTTTATATTGTCAGAGCAGTTTATGGCTCCCCTTCATCATTAAATTTCTGTTTTCTGTTCTAACTCTGCTCAATCATGTCCGCAGCCAGAGATGAAATATTTTCTGTTGATGTTACCATATTTTTTTTTGTGTGTCTTGTTCCAGGATATACCCACATTTCATTTTTAACTGATTAAAAATGGATACAATTTATGGGGAAAGATTTTACCTTAGTTAGTGCATTAAATTAGTTATGTCACAAACGTTTGGGTAAAATAAATTTTACAGTTTGGGTAGATTATCTGCATCGTAAACGTTTGGGTAGATTATCTGCCTCGCAAACGTTTGGGTAGATTATCTGCATCGCAAACGTTTGGATAAACGACCTATGCCACAAAAGATCATTTTGTCTTTATTCTTTCCCTCTTATAGGTGGCTAAACTGGCAAAAATGAAGATTCCACCTAGTGAGATGTTCCGCTCAGAAACTGACAAGTACTCCAGCTTTGATGACACGGTAACATAGCAAAGTCTTCTTTTTCTTGTACTTTTGGGAATCAAACGTGTTTAAATTTGCTTATGGTGTCTCTGTCTGCATTTTAATGCACAGGGTTTCCCTACACATGACGCAGAAGGGAAGGAGCTTAGCAAGGGACAGACCAAAAAGCTTCGCAAGCTTTACGAAGCTCAGGAAAAGCTGTACAACGAGTACCTCCAGGCAACCCAGAACGGAAGCTGAGAACACCGAGAGTGCTGCAACAATCCGCCCATAGTGTCTGCGCACCTTTTTGTACTGTGATGGTTGTTAGATATAAAACAGCACGGATTTCAGACGTCACTTTTCATGGTGCTATGTCAGTGTCTATAGTCTTATGATAGGAAACGGATGATGTCATTGTGTTGGTGCTTTACAACCATTGCTTTGGAAACAGGAATATGTTGACTCTGATAAGCTCGAAGCTTTGTTTTAAAGCTGACAAGAAACGAGATAGGTGTTGGAATGTCATTTTTCTAATACAGAAGGCTTTTATATGGTATTTGAAGGGTATTTAATGAGCAGCAAAATGACTTAATAGTTGATGTTATAGAACATCAGTATGTATGTGAAATATTAACCAGCCATGAATTATATTATAACAGGCAGGGTTTTTTTTCCTAAAGCAGTGTTTGCAGTTACCAATAAAATGACTCACCTAACCAGCATAAAGATAAAAGGTGTAATTTCTCTAGCTCTACCTTAATAATGGATTATAAAGAAATTTGGCAAGGAAAAATAAATCATTTTTTTAATGATTGTGTGCTTGCTCAAGGTAGGAAGAGGTTCTGTGCAGCTATTCTAAAAAAAAATTTTTAAAAATGAAGCAAAATAAAAACCAAATTGTGGATTTGTAGCTACAGCTTTGTGATCCTTAGTGATCCTGATGCTTGTTTTCAGAATGGATGATTATAGGATTTTGAACATACCGTTTTATATATTTTTCAACTTCAGCCTTGTCAGTGATTTAATAAAATCAAAATGGACCTCTAAATTTATCAGCACATTGAAATAAAATGTATTTTGAGCGATGTATAGACACAAAAACGTGTATGTATATACTGCTAACAGTGACATGTTATACATAATTTGACCCAAATTATTTCTGTAAGAACCAGTCTACTTAATTTATATACCTGTGTTATTGACTAAGTTTATGTGCACATCAATATTCTAATATTAATTGGATTTTGCCAATATTCTAATTAGTATTGAGTCATGTGAATCCTGCAATCTGATTGCCCGATTCAGATTAAGACAATATTCTGATTCCCACCCTTGGAATATGCCGGTTTTAATCAGAAATTTGTTGCATGTAAACACCTTATTCAGAAAATCCACTGAAAGGAGATGCTGTATATGTGCATGCTTCGTCCGCAAGGAATTGTGGTTAGGAATGACAGCATCTTGAATCTCCCAGGAAATAACAGCAGATAAGGAAAAGTGCATGTATACTGTAGCTCGGTATACAGGAATATCCCATGCATGTAAGCATATGAATATCGTATTCAGAATGTGGCTGCAACCCGAATATAGAACATAAATGGAATTTGATGTGCATATAAACATAGTCATTGAAGCAGGAATTTAATTGCAAACTGAGAATTTATTGGAGTAGGAATCCAGTCATAATAGGATTGAGAATAATTACACACAAATATTTAATTACTTTAATTACACTACATATCACTTTTAATGTATGTAACTTATTATGTTTAGCTATAAGATAACCTGCATGATAGTTGTTGTTTTTTTGTGAATGCATAGCTTTTTGTTTGTCATCCTCTTTAATGTACATTAAAATGTATAAATTTTTGTGAAGGGGGCCTGTTGTAGGAGCAGATACGATTGCTGCTGCATGATTCCAGGGTCCCTGGTTTGATCCTGAGCTTGGTTAACTGTCTGTTATGGGTTTCTGCTGGGCTTTCCGGTTTCTTCCTACCTCTCAAAAAAAAGCCAGTAGGTGGATTAGTTATGCTAAATTGCTCCTAGGTCCTAGGTGTGAATGCATATGTGCATAGTGTCATGTGATGGACAGGTATCCTATCCAAAATGTTTTTCAACCTCATGCTCAGTGTTCCCAGGATAAGGCTCTGGCTCCACCGCAACCCTGACAACGATGGAGCAGTTACAGAAGATGAATGCATCTTACAGAAGATACATTATACATACTGTACATGGCCTTGCAGCATCCTGTGGGATTTTTTTTGTCAATACATGCCTCTTTGTCATCCTATTCAATGTTCATTACAGTATGATAACTTTTGGGGAACTTCTGTTCCCAATTTCTTGTTCATTCCTGTATTTTCCATAGTGTCTAACTGTCCAGTAAGAATATTTGCTGCTGTGCCACTAACATATTACTCAGTGCTGTTGAAATAGTCCATATCCAAAAAGAATACCTGGTTAGTATTGGTCCTTTCCTTTATAATCCACCTGATTTAACTTACCAGGTGTGTTAAAGCAGGGAAACGATAAAATGTACACGACAAGGGGTTCTCCATGACCACCATGCTGGAAAAAAACCCAAAAAAAACCAAACCAGCAGTAGAAACTCTTAGAGAACTTGTAATGGTTGTAATGATTATAAATTGGAATTGTTAGGATAAATAAGGACTCAAGAGGTCATTCAGTGAATGTAAATCTCCTGCAAATCAAAAACAAACAGATCCTGCTGTAGCAAGTGTAGGAATTGGAAACCACAGACTACCCTGATGAAAAAAAAACAATAGAAAGCTTCATAGAATTTGTAATGGTTATAATGGAAACTCTAATGGTCCCTGTGGGTCTCTACTGGTCATATGTTGCCTTCTATTGGTAGCATGTTATGTCTAGAGCACTGGTCACCAACCCTGTTCCTGGCGATCTACCTTCCTGAAGACATAATCATGCCCACCTGACCATCTAATCATTGCCTTAAGAAGTTCTTGATCAATCAAAAAATTAGTCTTAGATTTTGGTTGGAGATGCAACCTACAGGAAGGGAGGTAGAGCTCAAGGAAGAGAATTGGATACCATTAAGGACCAATAATGGTAATGGTGTTAATGGTTAACAGCTGATGGTTTGTAATGTTATTTGTCGGGGAAACCATTAGGATTTCTGTAATGGTTTCTGTAGTGTGTGTGTGTTTCAGCAAGGCCGGTCTGGGAACCTCTGGTTTACAATATAGTATGTAACTGTATACTGACCATATGCACCTGTATGCTAAGTGTGTCTTAAATAAGCCACTGACTGGAGCAACGCCCTCTTTAGTTCATAGCGAGACCTGCAGCTCCTGTGTAGGCTACATTTATTGAATCTCAACCCTATATTGGACAGCTACATACACTGTATAGGCTATTAAATAATGGCACCCTGTATGTGTGGCGCGTAGTAAGTGAACTTTATCAGGAATTAAGGTTTTCTGTCAGCTGGGATTTAAACCGAGGCGTCCTGGCACTTTAATGAGACAAATGGGCGGCGCTCTTTCCATTTTATAGCCGTGTTTAAGCGTTTCAGCTGAGTGTTGTGTCGCTGTGTGTTACACAGTGGTGCCACAGTGAGTGTGTGTGTCATTACGTGGAGTTTCCCTTCAAGGCTGCATGAGCAGCTCTGGGTGTTGATGGAGTTGTAGGGCTCGGTGTTAAACACAAAGCCGAGTCGCTGTACCTGTACCTCTCTTCTCCAAGCCTCAGATATGGCGATTATAACGTGTAGAGTTCAGTATCTTGAGGACACGGACCCGTTCGTGTGTACTAATTTCCCCGAGCCTCGGAGACCTCTTCAGTACGACTTGAACGAGTTGGTGTCGCTGAACTTACAAATCGCCGGCGTCCAGAAACTGCTCCAAGCTCCTCTGAAGGTAAACCTGAGCGCTCTCTCTCTCTCTCTCTCTCTGTGTGTGTGTGTCTCTCTCTCTCTGTGTCTCTGCGTTTTTAGGTATTCTGTTAGAAACTACAACCTGTTAAAAGTTTCACCGAGGCTTTTATGTATAGTTTGTGGTTCCATACCCTACTGGGGGGGAAAAAAACCCCCAGTAGAAACCATCACAGAAATTCTAATGGTTTCCACTACAAATACTAGCTATTAGCTAACCATTAAAACCATTACCATTATTGGTCCTTGATGGTGTCCACTAGGCATACTATGCCATCAATAGAAGTCTCTGTGTCTCTGTCTCTGTGTTTAGGTATTCTGTTAGAAACTACAACTTCTTAAAAGTTTCACTGAGGCTTTTATTTATAGTTTGTGGTTCCATTCCATACTGGGGGGGGGGACCCAATAGAAACCATCACAGAAATTCTAATGGTTTCTTCTACAAATACCATTTCCAAATACTAGCTATCAGATAACCATTACCATTATTGGTCCTTAATGGTATCCACTAGATGTAACATGCCACCAATAGAAGACAACAAATTATCAGTAGAGACCCACAGGGACCATTACAGTTTCCATTCAAACCAGTACAATTCCCATTATAACTACTAAAATAATTACAAATTCTAAAAGGGTTTCTATTGTGGTTTTTTTCTTCTTTTGGCAAGGTTGGTTTGTTTTGGGTGTACATGTGATTTTTACATTCACTGAATGATTAATCGGCTTCTTATTTAGGGTTGAGGAAGCCCCAATTTTTTTGTGGGTGCCAAAGCTTTTGGAAAAGTCTCATTTCCCTGCTTGAGTCTCAACATGTGATTTTTAAAACGTCTTTCAATACATTCTGTCCTGGGGGTGTCAATGAATTCATTTGAACTAGGAAAGTTGAACACTTTGCTGTCATGATCACTTGTACACTCAGAAAGAAGGGTATCAAAGTGTAAACTGGGGTAGTACCCTTGATCAAATGCACACTGCTCGTACCTTTTTAGTATGCATCCTTCACCTTGAAAGGTTTGTATAGCTTACTCTAAAAATTATAACTGCACTAACTGAAGTAGTGTGAGTAGTGTGAAACTGTATGCACCATTGTTCCAAGCATTACACTAAAGCATTATACTTTAAAAATAAATAAATAATCAATTACAAATAAATAAATAAATAAATAAAAACTTTAAATGAAGGAGTGCCTGTGTGCCCCTCAAGTTTAAGTGAGACATGTTTTCTACTTCAATGGCGTTTAAGATTATTGTCAAGAATGTTTGTTTAAAGAAAACCAAAAACAAGGCAAAGGGATATAGAACGTCAACACAACATGCAAGCGGTCTACAATAACTTGCACACATTTCTTGGGCTTGTGTATGTGTGTTTTGTGTGTATGGTCTTGAGCCTTCAGGAAAGGGTGGGATCTGTAAGCAGCTGATAAGGGGAGCAGAAACAGCTTCAATCATCCTCATTATTACAGCGAACGTGGCAGTGTCGTCGTACAGCATGGGAAATGCAGCCAGATAAGACTGAGGAATCTCCTCTCTGTCCCTACAGTGACTGTTTGTTTGTACTGGATAATGATGGCCAGGAACAGTTTCCATCATTCCTCATTCAGATATTATAGCTCAGCTTTTGGAATGCACTTGTGGTGTGGACTAAATGGAGTTTTTCAAGTGATTATCTTAATGGCCTTTTGTAATAATATTTTTGGAATGTATTCACTCAGAGACTTTCACTGTTTGCAAAATATACCAACTATAATGCCATGCATTTCATTGTATAAGATACAGGTGTCATATTGATAGTTTAGTAATGCAGGAGCAAAGGGTGATGCACAAGATGCAGGGTCAAAATATAGGAAATCATAAAGTGGGTGTGTGTGTGTTGTGCCTATGCACGTGTTTGGCTTTGACGCCTCTTTTCTCCACCCCTCAGTTAGAAGAGTGTGCGCTGCAGGTGGCTCTTAATGGAAACTACCTGGATCTGGAGTCCTCACTGGCAGAGCAGAAGGATGAACTGGAACAGTTCTACGATGATTTGGCGTAAGTCTTCACTAGCTGCATTTCCATCGAGCTGGCAGAATAAACATACAAACAAACAATTATAACCTTGTGAAAATACAGTATGCCAATAAGCTTATCAACATTCTGTAAACATTTGTACAAGAGGATAAAGCTCTGCCTGTGCATATTAACAAATTAACACCTATGGAAAAGAGTATCCAGTCTTGATCCTGATATATAATGAATGTACATCATGTTAAAAAAAAAATCCTTTCATTACTGTGTTTCTTAATTCCAAATCAATCCCGTTACTCATTGCAAAATACTTGTCCGCTAACATGATTCACAGGAAATTGTCATGTTTCTGTTTTAAGGAAAATTTGTTACTGCTAATTTCCTGCTTTTCAAATGTGTTGCCATCATAACTGATTGCATTTCCTGGTTAAAAAATGCATTCATTAATTGTATTCAATATCTAAAATAACTTTGGTGTGTGTGTGTGTGTGTGTGTGTGTGTGTGTGTGTGTGTGTCTCGTACTTTCTCCAGTTCTGGTCTTGTTTTTTCCCCACTTCACTGCTTCTTAGTTTTCCTTTTCAATGTGCCTTTTTGGTTTGTCATGTGTATGAATCAGTTAGGAAAGGATTGAGCTTTATAGGGTTAAATAACAAAGCTTAGAGATGGACCAAATGGGCTCATAATGGCCATGGCACTTCTGACGCGAACCCGCGTGCGCACACACACACATTCATGCTCACACTTTCCTGGTATGAGATCTTGGTTCAGGGCAGGAAGTGGGAGTGGACCACATGACTCGGATTCATTCATGTAACATGGCAGGGTGATTGAGGAACAGGGTTTTTTTTTTTTTTTTTAAATTAAATTTCTTGAACTCCTGTTGGGGTTTCCTGTAATATAGTTGGTAACTTGGTACATGTGGTCAATTTTACGTTGTGTCAATTAAACTATGCTTATGTATACTTAGGACTATTATATGAATATATTCTGTAACCAGTCACTTCACTTTAATAGCAGTAGTTAAACATTAAAATTTAAACAATCATTAACCTATCTTTTTAATATTTATCAACTATGATTTCATTATCAGTAACATTTTTATTTACGTCATGTTTGATAGTCTTGGAAAGAACTATTAATGTCCCGAGGACTTGAACCACAGGACGCAGTGTTTAAAACGTTTTGTAATCTAAATAGTCTTGAGCAATAATTCAGCAGCTCATTAGTGGAGTGAATGGGATTTCATCAAATAGAATAAATGTCTGGGTCAGCGCTTTTTTATGTATTACTTTATTTTATTTTTTTAAACCTCTTGCTGCCATCTAACATACTCCTTTTAAAAAGTCTTAAAAATGGCATCGGGATACATCAGTTGGAATCAATTTCAGCCCAAACCCCATATGTAACTGGCATGGATATCTAGCTGAGGTTGTTGAAAAATGGAGGAAATTTCTAGAGTCGTGAAGCATTGTGTATTCCTGCCGTACGAGTTCCTAAAATTTTAACAAACCGCCTAATCGAAAATATTCATGCTACACTTTCATTCTGTGTTTGAAGGGGAATCAAATGAAGACCTTAAAAGCACAACATAAAAGTAGAGAGAGAGTTAATTAAATTTGAAGTTGCTAAAGTGGTCTATTGTTCTCAACAGCCGTCTCTGCTGCTACTTTAAACCTGATGCACTTTTATGATGCCTATTTGCAATAAACAATGCAAATTTTTTTTGTTTTCATTGGACTCGCCCTCTTGTTAGGAGCCTTCTGGGCTAAAGTTAGCTAGCTGTGTATAGACAGGCCGAACTGGTTACCTACATTCAATATTTAACGACTAGCCATTTAACTTTTATTTTATGAACCAAAATTCTGAGCTGCACAAAAGCTTTAAATGGTGTGGGAGAAGCCAGAGACTACTGATGACATCATTGGTTGACATCCTGGGTTGCTCCAGAAACATTCTCTACTTGAGGAAGACAAAATTCATGTTCACCTTAATAGTGTAGTGTTAATGTGTGAAAGCGGTTCAGCTTTAAATACAAGTCACTCAGTTTATAATACTGAGAACTTGACAGGAACCTGACTATCGATTTGCATACATCAGCATTGCAGGCTCTTTCATGCTCGGTCTTGCTCTCTCCTACATTCTCGTAATCCTTCTCTGTTGCTCAGATGTTTTCTAGTTTCATCTGGTACACAATAAACCCAATTCCTGTCTACCTGAAATGATTATTAAAGCTCCATACTAAATATCAGTAGTTTGATTTTATGAATCCGTTTGTACATAAAAGCTCATTCACTGGTGAAAATGCTATAATATGTACAAGCTTGACATAATTTGAATGTGTCCTGTCTTTTGTACACTCTCTTACTGGCAAAACAGACACTTTATTTTCTGGTCACTTGTGGTCCTATTCCTGCCAGTGTGCATCATTTACATAAACCAACGAAATCAAAGTCTTCATTTTCCGCTGAGATAGTGAAGCAGGGACCATGAAATTATGCTGAGAAAGCAAACAGACTAGCCAATGAAGAAAATAAATCTCTGAAAATGATGTAATCACGGGCATTGGTGAAGAAGGAAAACCCTAATCGGGGGTGGGGAGAGTTGGTTTTTAATGAGCACGATTTTCCCAGTCTGTATGCATGTAGTGATCAGTTACAGGCTAGTCTTAGTTTTATAAGGTCATGAAGTTAATGTGTATGTGTGTTCACCCCAGCAAGCATGTGGTCACAATTGGAACTCCGTCAGGTTCCACGCTGTGTAAGGCGAGCCAGTCCTGAAAAGCGTCATTTGAAATAATATACGAAAAACAAGACTGTAATTTGCTCTGTGTATTTTTAAAAAATATATATTTTTTTATTTAATTTTGTTGCAACTGGCTACATTCAACACCTTTTTTTAAAGAAATTCCAAGCCATAAACTGCTCTGACTTTAGCAGCTGACCATCATGCAGCATAGTTTCCATGTCTGTCCCATGATTCTCCTCAGTCTGACTTTCCAAGTCCTAATACCCATGTTGACCACCTTCACTGAGAGTGCATGTGTGGGATAGTCATCATGTAACGCTTTCACGTCATCCATCCATCCGTCTGCATTAACACTCTGTTTTAAACGTCTGTATCGGGTTTGAGTGTGTTAGGGACGACTTGGTACTGCAGTGCTGACCTAAGCAGTGAATAAGCTCGGTACTCACTAAAAGTCTCAAGTATATTGGCTATCAAATGACCCTCAAATGACTGCCTGCTCATCCTGTACCATTTCTGTCTCTCTGTTTGCAGCATTGGCAAAAAGCCCATTTTGATCCTCCGAACCCAGCTGTCAGTGCGGGTCCACTCCATCCTGGGTAAGAATGTCTTCTTTTCTAACTTCTGTGCCATCTGCAGAAAGAAAAAGGGGGGAAAAAAAAAAAAGTCTGGCCAGGATATTTATTTATTATTTTTTTTTCTTGGAAGACCTTCTCAGGCAGTGCTGAGACAGCAAAAAAAAAAAAAAAAAAAAAAGATCTGTGTCTTTCCACTGGAGTTAAGAGTTTTCTATTCAAGAAGCTCCCGAGGGATTGTGGTCAAAAATATATTTGTATGAAATCCCTTTTTTGGTTTTTCTCTCATGTTACCCTTCAAATCCATCCTGACTCCTTCAGCTGCACGTAGCATCTCATGAACTGGTGAAGTGATTATGGTCATTAAGAAAAGGTCGTATTTGTGCTGAGTGTAGTATAAAGATTATGATTTGTACATGTCAGGACTAGGTGTCGCATCCATTTTGTATTGTTTCCTGGGCTGGGATAGGCTCTGGATCTACTGGGACCTCACCAGGATCAAGCGCTTAGTATAGCAGAGTAAGTGCAAGACCCTGTTTACACCTAATTGTTTCATGTGTTTTGTAACTGGATTGGATAAGATTTACACTTGATGTATACTGTAAATCTCAAAATTAAGATTTTTTTGCATTGTAAACAGGGTCTAATACCTATACAAATCTAAATACCTGAGCACCAGTCAGATTGATTACAAAAAACAAATTAGATACCACATACCTACCATCCATCCATCCATCTTCTATACCGCTTATCCTACAGGGTTGCAGGGAACCTGGAGCCTATTTCGGGTGCATCGGGCACAAGGTTGGGTACACCCTAGACTGGGTGCCAATCTATCGCAGGGCACAATTACATACACATTCACACACCCATTGACACACTATGGAGACTTTAGACATGCCAATCCGCCTACCATGCATGTCTTTGGACTGGGGAAGGATACCAGAGTATCTGGAGGAAGCCGGAAGTACCCAGAACGTGCAAACCCTGCACACACACAGGGCCGTGGCAGGAATCGAACCACCAACACTGGAGGTGTGTGGCAAACGTGCTAACCATCAAGCCACTACTACTAAAATACCAAATTACTCAGTCAATCATTGTTGCCTATGAGCTCGTGTATGTGGAAGAGGGTTGACGGTGCTTTCCTGCAAGTGTGTTCTGCTGCACTGTGATGCAGCAGTTCGAAATGGTGTGGAGGTTAGCGTCATGTATCTTGGAGGAGGCATGTTATAGCATTCACCTTCCCCTGTCGGTAGCTGTCGTATGATCAGGGAGACTCAGTTGGGGAGGTGGCAAATAACCAAATTTGGGAGACCAGAACTGATGGCTTGTCTTTAGGAAGCATTTTCTTAGCAGGAAAAGATCACCTGTTTGTGCTTCATGTAATCTAATGAAGCCTCTAAACACCATTTCAGATGATGTCCTTTCATAGTACTCGAAAAGCTGTAAAGATGGGATCTAAAACCCTGTTAATTGTATAACTAAATTTACAGTTATAGTTGCATATTCTAACAGTTTTTTCTAATATAGCTCGTCTGAGCATTTGGTGCTTATTACATAGTCATGGTCTCCATGGTGGCCTTGAAGGAATCATATTGGACGATCAGGGCTGGTTGGCATTTCAGTGTTAAATGTGTCACTTCTTGCAGGTTCCCTCTGGCTCTCCGTGTTCGAGGGTTTGTATGTGTGTGGTATTGTTTATTTCTTTTGCTAGGACACCTTGAGGCTCATGCTGACATGGTGCACTGTTTTAAGAGGAGTTCCGATTCAACCATTGTGCCTTTTAATCTTAGAGCTCTAACGGTTTGGAATATTTAATCTATGTCTCTTTTAGTTATTGGTATGATCGGTGGATTTGGTGTCTTGTTCCACAAGACAGCCTTGATCTGTAGTCTCTAAAGCATCATAAATAGTCTCTAGTCTCTGTTGTCTGTTGGTTGCTTATAACGCCAAGCAAATAGGCACCACGTTTCAGAAAAGGAGGCTAGTGTGTGCAGGTAAAAATTTCAGAAATGCTGACATCATGTGCATGATTAGTTATCACAGATGCTGTGTATGTTAGTCTTCGCAGCTACTTTCAAAATCGCACATTAGAGAACTTGCACCATACTGATAAGTATTTTCCCCCACTTGATCTTGTCTATTCATAAGACTCATTAGAGCAGTACTGTGAAATTGCATTTGGAATAAATTACTGTGCTAGAATCATTCAACTAACGCCATATAATCATTAGAATAGCACCATATAATACTGCATATATATCACACTGCCTATTACAACTGTGATTGATTATTGAGGTTTACATGTAACCTGTGTAAACGTGGAGTAGTAATAAAAAAAAAAATAGAAAGACTATAGGGGTTGTAATAATTTCACAGCACACATCTTTAACAGCTGTGATTGTACAGCATGTTTGTTCAGTGATTGTAAGTGCTGTAACTAGCTTTATGAGACACTAACGAGTTTTAAGCTAGTGGTTACTGTGGATGATTGTTTTGTTTCTGCAGTGAAAGCTCATCCCCACCCTTTCTTGTTGTTTAAAAAAAAACAAAAAAAACAAAAAACAAAAGCATACCTTTTAACAGGACAGACCAGTTCATCAGCCTATTTGTTTTTGCCACTGGAGGGTAAATAATCCGCCCACGTACCAGAATCAAGAAATTGGTTCACCTTTAAGACGCATGCCTTTGCGCTGGGCGTACTGCTTCACTGTGACTGCTATTGCTTTATTTATAGTAACCTATAAAGTGTCGCCCTCACATTTATTGCTCCCTTTTAAATGCACATTATGGCAACTCCTTTTCACTGGATGCCATGTTTATTAATAAGAGATGTATCATGCTTTGTATGTTGATACTTTTGTTTGTTTGAGAATAAAACTGAAACTGTTGCAGTCCAGTATGTAGGCGTGTTTGAGGGTTTTTTTTTTTTTTTTAAATTGTTACATTTGTAAACAAGTGTGTAGTCCCACCCCTGATTTTAGATCTTGTTGGCCTAACAATTAAACAAATACTTTAATAGGAACACCTGTGAACCTGCAAATTTATACAGTTTTCTAGTCAGCCAATAATGTCTCAGCATCACAGTGCAGACTCGCCAAAACCGGACAGTTGGACACTAGAAAAATACCAGGTGAGGGTTTTTTTTTTTTTCTTCTTTCTTTCTCTCCCTTTTCTTCTAATCTTCAACTGTCCAGTTTGGTGAGTCTGGGCCCATGATTCCCTCTTATTCCTGTTCCTGGCCGACGTGACTGGAACCTGATGTGGTCTTCTGCTCTTGTAGCTCATCCGCTTAAAGGTTTGATGTGTTGTATGTTCTGAGATGCTTTTCTGCTCACCATGGTTGTAAAGAGTGAATATTTGAGTTTCTTGAGACTTCCTGTGAGCTCAAACCAGGCTGTTGATGAGTGAGATCAGAGCAGAATGACCAAAGTATTTCTGCCTGCTGATGCTCTGCTCACAGGATGGGTTTTTTTTCTTTCTTTCTTTCTTTTTTTTCCCCCTCTCCACCGTTCTGTGTAAAAACTAGAGACTTAATACTCAAACCAGCCCATCTGGCACCAGTAATCATTCTGATGTTTGGTGTGAACATTAACTGAAGCTCTTCACCTGCATCTGCATGATTTTATGCATTGTGCTTCTGCCACATTATTGGCTGACTGGATAACTGCATAAATGAGCAGGTGTTCCTATTAAAGTGGACGGTGAGTGTATATGTGCGTTTGTAATGTGCACAGGTGTCCCAATGACTCAGTACGTATCATTGCCTCCTTATTGCTCCAGGGTCTCCGGTTTGATCCTGAGCTCGGGTTACTGTCCGTGTAGAGTTTTGTATGGTCTCTTTGTGTCCATGTGGGTTTCTGCCAGGTTCTCCAGTTCACTCCCATGTCTGAAAACCTCACCACTGGTTGAACTGGATATTCTAAAGTACCCTGATCAACCAGCATCCCATCTAGGTAGTATTCTCGACTTCACGTCCAATACCCCTCGGATCAACCGTGACCATGTTAAAGTGGATACTGAACATGAATGTAGTATACGTCACTGGCACACAGCCATTATAGTAACACACATTAATATCAACATGGAAGATATTTCGTTTTTGTAGTACAGTGAATGTCTAGGATGATTTGCTTCAGTTTATATCTGATTTTGTGTCTGCATAATGATTCTAAGCTGTGACGCAACCATTAATCAATTCTTTATGATGAAGAAATTTCATCTGGACTATACGCTTTTTAAAAAAAAAAATCTCTTGACACCTGATTCTTTCGAAAAACGTGCTTGTATTTTCACCCGTCAAAAGTCTTCTGCCCATGAAGCTTTGATGGCCCGCCGTAACTCATGAGTCGTCGTTAGGGGAAAGTCTGTGGAAAACATTCTTATGGCTGTATGTCATCATCCTATATGTAGAAATAGAACATGAGTCATGTTTCATGTTTTTCTTCATTGCTGTTTTTGGCATTTGGCAGTGTAGTGTTTTCCATGTTAGTACTGTGGTGTTTCCGTCATATAATCCTTACTGTCCTCACAATAATCAGCTTTGTGTTCAGCTTCTCCTCAAGTCTTCAAGTCCTCAATTACCTCCTGTTGTTGTGTCCTCAGCATGTCCAAACTGTATACACACTGTCTCAAATCAGCAGCCTCACTTCAAGAGCACACTGACTTGGATGTTAGGTGATTGTCATACTGGAACACCCTGTAACCAGGGGGTTAGGTGGTCATCATGCTAAAGCATGCAGTAACCAGGGGGTTAGGTGGTCATCATTCTAGAGCATGCTGTAACCAGGGGGTTAGGTGGTCATCATTCTAGAGCATGCTGTAACCAGGGGGTTAGGTGGTCATCATTCTAGAGCATGCTGTAACCAGGGGGTTAGGTGGTCATCATTCTAGAGCATGCTGTAACCAGGGGGTTAGGTGGTCATTGTTCTAGAACATGTTCTCGTGATGTTGTTGATGTTGTTTGGCGAATTTGAGTAAAAACTGACAGGATCCTCTTATTCTCATCCCTAGATTCTGAACTGTTGGAAATGGACATGTAGTGTTCTAGGAGGCCACATAATTTTAGGACAGATTATAGACATCAGGGCTTGGCTTCAAGGACACTGTGGCTTAGTTAATGCTATAGTGTGTGTGTGTGTGTGTGGTGAGAGAGAAGAAACTTTCCTATTCTGGATAGCTGTATTTCTGTATTCTGTATTTATCTGCCTGTCTCTTCCTGTTGTAACATGCTGATACAGGATCCTGTTCCCAGTAAAATTGTGCTATTTCATATGTATTTCGTGTTTTCTAGGGACTTTGTTGGGACAAGTCCACACGAAGGAGTCCCTTTTATTAAATACAGGTGTTTTGAGGCACATGTTCAGGTCTGGTGTATGAATAAGACTGAGTGTCTGTTTGAACCAGTTAAAGAGGCTGAGCGCCTGTATTTAGACTGCTGTGACCCTGCGTTCATTTCCTTTGACTCACAGGAAATATGAACAAACACAAGCAGGACCTAATATTGTGAAAATCAGCTTAGTTTTGTTGTGGTTTTCAGACCATGAGCAGTTGTAGTGACACTAGGAAAATGTGAAATATGTAGCTAGTGCAGTTTCATTAGTTCAACGGTGACAAATCCTGACACACCATTTACACTGTAATCATATTCATTCTTTATCTTCAGTAACCAATTTATCCTGGTCACAGTCTTGGTGGATACAGAGCCTATCCTGGGAAAACTAGACATGAAGTAGAGTCATACACGCATTCACACACTTGTTCACACCTACCGACAATTTATAGTCTCCAGTCCATCTTTGGGAGCTGGGAGGAAACCAGAGAACCCAGAGGAAACCCACACCGACAGGTTACTCAAACTGAGGATTGAACTGGAGACTCGGAAGCAGTTAGGCTGCTCTTCATAATGATTTTCACAGGAAAGTATCATCATAATAAAATGTCTCATCCAGCCAATACGCTACATTTCAAACCGCATATTAACATTACTTATCATATATTGAATTTTCATATCCTCTGAGAATGCTGGACATATGGAGCCAGATCTAAATTGCCTTGATCCCTCACCCATAGATGGTAGATATATGGGTAAGGGATCAAGTCAATTTAGATCTGGCTGCATTTGTCCAGCATTCTCAGAGGATATGAAAATTCAGTGCAGAACATGTAAATAAGGTCAAACTAAAGTGACCAAACAGTAGTGTAAGCATTTTTGCTGAATTGTTCCTTCTGAAATTCTCTCCAGTCAGAACAATATCATTTAAAGTGGCTAACAGGAAATGCCATGCCGCAGATAGGTCATCCCACAGGGCACCGCACTTCTATTTCTGCCCACAGTTATGCGCGAGCGTTGAATAGAGCTGAACACTGAAGTTTCAGTGCAGATTTACAGCTCCAATGACGTTCAGTGGTTCTGCAGTTAACGATGAATGAAAGCGGATGTTGCCGATTGGCATGAAATCAGGCTTTCCTATCTGTCACTCTTATATTTTTTTAAATTTGTTTGAGCTTTTTGTCATTTCTGTATGTGTATTTTGTAATATGGTAGCTGTCTAAGATGGACATGAAAATTTATATTCTTATATTTAGTTATACTTGTATTATGCTAAAGTGTAATGTATACAAGAAAATGTGTTTACACGACTCCTTTACAAGAGATGGATAGAAAAGCCCTAAACTGTTTGCGTCCACCTTTGTACATTGTTGGTAAAAATGCCACAACGGGGCATACTGTTATAGGGAAATAATCTTATTTTTTATCATATTTTTCTACGACGTCACTTATTTAATTCCTCTTTTACTATAGCAATGTGATGACACTTAAGTAATTTTATTTATTAAAGAACATGTGTACACTTATCCATTTCTTTTCTTCAACTTTTTTTCAACTTTTATTTTTTCTTTTTAATTATTTTTTTTTTTTTAAAGCCAGTTAGTTCCTGTTATCGCTTATGTTGTAACAGCTACGAACAGTGATTCCGTCACTAAATAAGGCAAAGAGAAACCAGAAAGCGTTAAGTCCTCTGTTCTGGACACTTTCCCATAGCAGAAAAGGAAAAGACTTTCCTTTCAGGATTTTTTTTTTTCTTTGTTAAATAAACCATTTTCATTTATTTATTGGTAAGCTTGGCTTGTGTAGCACTTCCACCATACAGGTTCATGTGAATGTTCCTACAGAAATGCTCACTCATCACAACGAGCGCATTAATGTTTGTGATTTACATTACAGGTGGCACTATTGTCAGAGCTGCTTTTCTGTTATAGAAAATTAATCAGCACCTTCTGACTTCTGAGAATGTAACGAATCTGCCAAGGCATTTTTTATTAGAGGGTAATTATTCAAGAATTTTTACAATGAGCTACTCAGGGCCGCTGATGCTTATCTGATACCGTTCTTCCCTTGAGGCTTGTGTTTTCTTGTGGCACAGCCGTGTTTCTGGGACGCGCCCGACTCTGTGCATTAGGTGCGTTTGTAGTTGTAAGAGGCTGTGATGGATTTGTTGTCTTGCTGATATGGGCCTTAAGTCTGAAGTTTGTGGTTTTGCTTTGCTGCACTCTAGTGCAGTCAGTCCTCTGAGATGAAGGCAATTTAGCAAAGTCATGCCTGTGTGTGTGTGTGTGTGTGTGTGTGTGTGTGGCCATACATAGAGACTGCGAACAGTCTGAACTTTGTCTTGTTTTCCCAACTTGCACACTTTTGTCAGAAATGGAGTTCATGGTTGATATTGTTTCTGTAGTTACCCTGGATTTCATGATCTTCTTTCTTTAATTCCCAACTATTTACTGGGCACTTCAGTCACCCTAAACTTAGCTTTGTCCCAAAGCCTTTTTCCGTCTCTCCTCTGCGCTGACTCTCCGTCTTGGTACGCACAATTCTCTCTTGGGATTTCTATTTTTCTTATTAGTTTGGTGCCCTGCTCTCTCTTTGCAGTGGTACACCCCCACCCCCCTCTCCCCCCTCTTCTTTGTCCTCTGAGAATTCATTGCAAGGCCTTTCTCAGAGGTACAACACATAACCTTGTCTGTGTCTGCCTCATCATAAGCAGCTCTAAGGCGGTTTTAAGGCTGGTATCATATGTGAGGGTGAATCCACACAAGTGCCAAGGCTGAAGCAGGACTGGCTAGACATGGTCACATGTTCAGTGTGTCATCAGCCTGGAATAAAAGTGCTGTATGTTTGTGTTTTGTTGCAGAACCTGCTCAGATAAACCAGTTATTTTGGGGAAGCGTTGGCCAAATCTGCAATCAGTAGTATTCCGTGATTTTTGTAAAGGCCAGGGAATCAGCAGTTTTCTAATATGGAAAAAACGCACTACCATTTTCAAAGATTTTTTGCCTGTAAATATTGCCAATATGACTATCATTATTGATGATGATTTAATTGCAGAAAATAAATGTTACACATTTAAATAATGTGCCTAATTTTTACAATTATTTTCCCTTTTAAAAATAAATGAATTTACTATTTTTTTTTCTTTATTTAAAAGAGCCTGACTATAAAAGGTTTGAGAACCCCTGGTTCAGACTAAACAGTGCTTTATCCAATGTGCACTAGGAATGTAGGACATGCCTCTAAATGTCTCTGTATATCAGTATTAAAGGGTTCTCTTTTCTACAGAAGTTTGCCGCTGCTTGATGTTTTTAAAATTCTTTAGATTGCTAAACTATGCTTTGCTCTTGTGCGGCTTTATATATAACGGCTCATAATTCTGATCTACTGATGCCTGACTAATTATGTTCAAGCCTTGAAGGGTTCAAGGTTGAAGGCTGTCACAACAGTGATGAGAAGAAGAGGTTCCCTGTTTTTAATATTGGCTATATATGATGTGATCTATATGAATTCCCACATGTGCCTGTTTATTAATCACAAATCTTTAACCTTATCCCCTTAAATTCCTGGCATATTATTCATCTTGAAGCATTTAATTCAGTACCAAGCATAAATTATTCAGTAACTATGTTGGAATGAATAGAAAATGTGTGTAGGTAGTAGAGTGATAGATAAATGTACAGTTTGACCTGCAGAAGGCCGTCACTTCTTCAATATGTGCATGCGACCAAGTGGTTTGTCTTCACATGGAGAACTCTTACAAATTCAAAACCAGCCATCATGAACAAAAAATCCATATCAGTTCTGGAACAATTGGCGAAGGGTTTTTTTTGTTTGTTTGTTTTATTTTCCTCCCCTCCCACTAATGTCACTGTATTTTGAACCTTTTTCTATTTCTTATTTTTATAAACATTTACATATCCCATGTATCATTTATTCAAAGCTGATTGCATGCCTGTTTTATTAATAAGACCTTAAGTTACATCATTAAGGAGATGTCAGGCATGCTTGGCTCATGATGCTTGCTGAGTTAAGGGGTCAAAAATGAAAGCACGGGCCGAATAGCTTATCAGAAGTTAAAGTACTGGCAGTGTTCGCTACATTCTTACATGCTGTAGTGCTCTTGGCTCAATAAAGTCCTGCCTGCTGCCATGTAATTACACACAAACTCTCTGGATTTAGCTTTCAGTCTCTTTTATTCAAGTTGTTCTACTCTCAGTAAATATGGTCCGTTTTCGACTCCAAGTTGAACGAGAATGCTGTATTAGGGCATATTTCTAATGATTGTGATAAATGAGTGCAAATCAGGTAGAGTAATTTTTTTTGTTAACCCATCCATATACGTGTTGGTCCAACATGGAAGGCAAAATAGCATCAGGAAGATAGGACACACGTTTGCATGAAAATGGCTTCAAACGCTACTGTGTAAAAATACATTAATTTAATTGGTTGATCAATTGAGAGCCAGGAATCATCCTTACAATTGAAATGGGATTAATTGCACATCACTATGAACAATTGTTAAACTTCATGTCCACCGGTGCTGCCTCACACCTGCCCAGATTTAAACTTGTCCCATGCTGTTCCTGAGGCTTGTCTGTGGCTTTCACAGACATGCGGTTTAATAGATGAGGAGTTTGTACTCCTGCACAACGCAGTAGGTGATAAGGATCAGTGGTTCTTGAATACCAGAGAGGCAATAAGTCGATCCAGATGCCCGACAGCAGCACCGAGGCCAGCTTCTGGAGACTGTTTGTTCACCACTTAGCCTCACAGAGTAACCTCTAACACACGAGGCTGATAAACGTTTGCTCTGTTGAGTTACCAAGTGCTGCTTCTTACGATGGATTAGTCATCTTCTGTCATTAGTTTATACTTTAGCAGATTAACTAATCATCCAGGTGAAATCAGTTCTGAGCATTGCTGCACAGAGATTACTGGAAAGTGGAGGGGTTCAAATGTTCTGCCCGTGGCTCATGGAAAATCTGATATCTTTTTTTTGGACAAATTTGTGACACAGTGGGCTTTTCGGAGTACGATAGTCACTGGATTGGCATGTCCATGAAAGTTATTGGAGAATTTTGTTTGAAACATTGGAAAGTTTTGCAAGTGTCAAATCAAAACAAATGGTCTTTACTTGTGAAATTGGTTCTTGGCCAGATTTATTGAGAAATGTTTCAGATTCTCTAGTGAAAGTTAGAGGGATTTATTTATTTATTTATTTTAATTTTATTAAATTTTATTTATTTTCTCACTCCTTCATCTGCTTTAACTGCTTTCTTGAATTTCACTTTATTTTTAACAGCATCTTGACTACTTCTGTTTCAATTTTTTTTTTTTTCTTTCTCCATAGTTTGGAAATTTTATTTATTTTTACTTGAGTTTTTCTAAGTTTCAGCTTTCAATTAAACTGTAACTTAAGTCCATTAATCCATGCCGGGCGTCATCTCTCGTACATTTTGGATGTGACTCTTTGTACTTTCTATAGCTGAGCTAAATTTAATTTTGTAATCAGGATGAGGTATGATGTTATTTAAAGCTGCTTATGTACGATGGTGTGTGCCGACTCTTTTTAAAGACCCAGACTAGCTGAACATGTGCACATGTCTTTTAGAATCTGGGAATAATTTGGATTGCGCCATCATTGGCAATTTGTACCATATAAGTTTGTGAAGTTTGGGCCAGAATTCGTGATCCTATTATTAACCTTTTGGCATGTTACAGGCATGTTGTTGATGCTGCTCGGACTGAAAGGTCAGAGGTTCTGGCTTCTTCTCCACAGTCGACTTGTTCTGTTAAAAGACCAAACCTGTTTGTTTTAACTGGTCCCAGGAGGGAAGTGTTGCATGTGGATTAAAAAGGAAAGTGTGTGTGTGTGTGTGTGTGTGTGTGTGTGTGTGTGTGTGTGAATTTATTCTCCATCAGGGTAGACTTGTGTTGTTTTTATTTCTATTTTGTGTGACTTCGGGGTCGTCAGGACGATATACTCCTGAAGTTTGTGTCCTCCTCTAGTTTCATTGACTCAAAGGCCACATCCTATTTTGAGGTCAGTGTAATACTCTATTCTTATGCTCACATTTAGCCACAACAGGATGAAATGCTGGTGTTTTCACATCCTCTCAGGTTAAACTCAAAAACAAGCAGAAAAATGGCTTAAAAACACATTGAGATCGTGATTGCCACTTGTTGCCATTTGTTTTTGCAGTAATGATGAACAATTTAGTAGGCTTTAACATTTGCAGAATTGAAAAGCATGTTTTTACTTTCAGTACTAACAAAGCAAGATATCTTAAAGCCGTATCTTAGGAATGCTGAGACCTTGCAAGCTATCAAGGAGAAATAAGTTAACTACAATTACAATTGAGTCACGTCACTAAGAAATAAGATGTGTATATATGAACAAACTAGCGTGTATGTTTAAAAATACATATTAAATGTTTCAAAGTTTTGTTTCTAAAAACCTGATGGATCAATGACAGTGATTCAGGACAATGCCTGTCCTCAACCCGTGTAAAGCATATGTTAGTGGTCTCTATATTCATTACTATTTTTAGTGCATTCATGCCATTTTCTTCCCCCCTTCTGCCCTTATTTGTGACCTGTAATGACATCCTGTGTCAGGGATTTGTAGACAATGAACTCCTGATAGATCTCCTGAGCAGTGATACCAGATAGATTTCCTGACTTGAAACGGAATGGATAGACAAAATAATCCACTCAGTATAGACCTATGATTCATAAATAGAACACAGCCCAGCTTTCATCTTACTGCATGTACTTCCAGTGTTTTGCTGTAATGTTTATGGTCAGAAGAACATGAAGAGATGAGGGGAGCTAGTGTGAAATTGTAGTGGTCAGTATATTCAGCCAAATATCAGGCAGGTCTAATAAAAGTTCACATTTTTTGTTCATTTTACATACTTTGATTCATATCTGTTTAAAAATAAAAACCTAAAACCTGATCCAGGTTAAGTACACTCACTGATGTGACTACCAGTGGAAATAAAGTACGTCATAATGAAATCTGATTGCCTGTTTAGATGCCACTTGTCAAATCTATGTTAAAAGGCAGTGTTTGAAGCTTAGTGTTTGTAACTTTGAAAAATCCTGTCCGGTGTGATTCCGGACTTGCTCGAAGTCGTGCTTTCTAGTAGGAGGTGGCCTTGCATTGTTTGTTCATCTGAGTTTTTCATTATTAGTCCTCCATGCTACACCACATTCACCACAGTTAATTTTTAATTCTGTCAGTTCTCACATCAGCAGATAATAATAATAATAATAATAATAATAATTAAATACTTGAAATACATCATGATCTAAAGTCAATAGTGTGTTAATGCACAACCAAGAGGCATTTACTATTTCTTATAGAATATGCCAATTTCAGAAAGGGATACTGAAACTTTTGAACTGCTGTCATGGCCGTAACTAGCAACGAGGACTGGACCTTGTTAGCTTGGGGTGGTGGTGGTTTTTTTTTGTTTGTTTTTGTTTTATTTTGTTTTGTTTTTTCTCCCCCCAACCTCTTGTTTAGCAACTTCAGTATGGAAACAGTGACTTAAAAAATGCATTCCACTATTACCCAATCAGCAGTGATAACTGGTAGTGATGATTTTCAACTGAACTTGGAACAGCTGATTATGACAATTAAGATTCATAGATAATATGAGGTCCTAGACTTAATCACCCATTATGTTTAGCTCTATTGCCATCGAAACTGTATATACAGATTTTCAGTGTAAATATCTGGTGCTTGGGGGGAATAAAGCTACCACTTGTCTGTTTTAGTTCAATTGTGAACTGTTTTCACGTGCACCTTTTTTATTAATTACTGTACATATTTACTGTACTGTTGTTTTTGTTTTTTTTTTTTTCCTGGAATAAAATGTTTGCATATATTCAATGAGAACAATAATTTTTTTAAATGTAAATATAATATGCAAAATATTGAACACATCAATTCTATAATTTACAATAACTAGATAACAGATTGTGGATCTCACCAAGTTTAGAGGTGTTGGAGCAAGAGTATTACTATTAATATCTTAACATGATATCTGTGATTAATTGTGAACTCTCTTCAGAGTGAAAACAAACACAGAAAATGTCTTGTTGCTACTAATTACATTTTGTTGTTTTTATTTCAGTTGTCTCGCTCCAAATTCACTCCATTTGGCCTTTGCAGCTTTTACATTTTTTATGGTGTTTTAAACCAGAGAGCGAATTGAAGGACACATCTTTTGTAATAGAATCTTTCCATCAGAAGTATGCTTTGTCTTTGCCTGTTTGGTCTGTATCTTACAAAATTTAAGCAGCCAAGACCTCCTGTGTTCAAGGATATGGCTTATTGGCCAGGTTTACAGTGTCAGAAGGCAGAACTACTGTAATTGGCCCACTATAAAAATATGATAAATGTAGCAGGGTTTTTTGTCCTTTTTTTTTGCATTTAGCATCTTTTCTGAAGGCACAAATAAGATGATGTTGTCCAATGTTCTTGTACAGAGTTGGAACGTTACAAGGCTTTAAATGCTGCAATCTGGGAATTCAGTGCCTGAGGAGAAGAAACTTTCGTTCTTAGTTATGGGGGAGACATGCCTATTGTTCCTGTTGGTTCTTTTTTTCAGGCATTTCCATTCAGTACTACAGCCCTTTTCATTTGTTGTGAAGTTAAATCCCTCCAGTTTAGTTGTTTAGACTCAAACAAAACAGTTGGTGTGTGTGGCTAAAGAAAGCTCTTGCTTTCCCTTTGGTTGTAAATGTTTGTAATTTGTTGTCCTCATGTGAATATATATATATATATTTTTTTTTTTTCCTTTTTTTTTTCCTCCTCCCCAACTGTCTCACATTCTCTTTTGTTCCCTTGTTTTCTCCTCAACCACAAACATTCAGCTAAATAAATCTCCAGGATCCTGTGACAAGTCCATAGAGATGAGAACATTAAGAAGATGTAGGAACTGCATGTCTCTCTTGTTTGTTCTCTGACTGCTTTGGATAAACCCCCCTGGTGAAGGCTGAAAATTTAGACAAAGTTTTGTCAATGGTTAAAAAATATCTACTAGTCTAATGGATAGATCTGAAAGTAGTAGCTTATTGAAGTAATATAAAGGCAAACGGGAAGCACTGGTGAACCCTGACCAATAGTAATCGATTCATTTGTGCAGCTTAATAATGCGTTAATAACCTGACTGATTGCACAATTGGAATAAAAAATTCATGTATACACTTCACTGGAAGTAGAGGTTACTAGAGGCCAGTCCAAATGAATTGCTATCCAATCGAGGTGGTAATCCTTTTAATATGATGTTAAATAGAAGAACAATAGACTTGTAAGCATTTTTGTCTGATTACATTCGTTATCGTAATCTGCCCATGCGTTCTGTGGGATATAGTGAGGGAACCTGTCAGAATGAACAGATTAAAGAAAGACAGGACTGTACCCATCTCACTTTGACCATTTTTGATGCACGTTTTTGTTTAAAGGGTGGATCATTCATACTTTTTAGCTTGCTAAAGCACATTTACATGGTATCCTCTCTGACAGCAAAACACTTTGTTTCAGGGTTCTCTATAGAACATTTACATTGTTTATCCTAGAGGTTTTAGATTCAACCCAACAGTGGTAGAATGTTCAAGATTGGCCAAAGGTTTATGGACACCTGACCATCACATCCATATGTGGTTCTTACCCAAACTGTTGCCACAAAGTTGGAAGCACTGAATTGTATAGGATGTCTTTGTATACTCTAGCATCGCATTTTTCCCTTCACGTGAACTAATGGGCGGAAACCTGTTCCAGCATGTCAATGCTCCTGTGTGCAAAGCGAGGTCCATGAAGACACGGTTTGCCAAGATTGGAGTGGAAGAACTGGAGTGTCTTGCACAGAGCCCTGACCTCAACACACCGAACACTGACTGCACCCCAGTCCTCCTCACCCAACGTCAGTACTTGACCTCACTAATGCTCTTGTGTTTGAATAAACACACTCCCCACAGCCACGCTCCTAAATCTAGCAGAAAGCCTTCTCAAAAGTGTGGAGGTTATTATAACAGCAAAGTGGGGACTAAAACTGGAATGACATGTTCAACAAGCACATATAGGTGTGATGATCAAGTATCCACAAACTTTGGAACTTGTAGTATATTAAATCTGATGCAACACTGCCCCAGTGCTTCTGGACAATTTTGGCCCAAAATGAACCTTTTGTATTGAATTGCTGCGTCCTGAGTATTTTAGTCAGTAGTTCTGTAGCTGGCTGGTTATTTTTTGCACGTTAATTTGCCTAAAACGTCCTGACTGGGTAACCACCCGTGCTGCTACTGCTGTCTGTGGATGTGTGTGTACTAACCTATGTCCGAGTTTGCACATTTAGCTTCTTTTGGGTCCATTTGATTGTCGCTGTCTCTTCATCTTTCTCTCTCTCTCTCCCTCTCCCTCTATCTGTATCATCATCCAACAGGTCTGCTTGGTGTTACATCACCATCTAGTCGCCATGAGTCTATGCTTGGAGCCTTCCTTCTTCCTTCCTTCTTTGTGAAGACACACACCAGCTCTATGACACTACATCTCTCTCTCTCTCTCTCTCTCTCTCTCTCTCTCTCTCTCTCTCTCTCTCTCTCTCTCTCTCATATATTTCAGTACAAACGTGCACACAGGGGCAATAATTACCTCACATGGTTGTCATGAGAAACCACCAGGCTGCTGGTTGTCAAAGCAGTCCACCAAAACAAGTCCATGTTTTCCGGGCGAAAATCATGTCAGGGAAAAGCGCCTTGCAAAGTCAAGCTAAGCTGTTGCATACTCTTTTTAGGAATCCAGTCACCAAAAAGTAACAAATTGTCTTGGGCCGGGTCGGCACGGTGGCTTCGATGGTGGGGTTTGATTTCCGCATCTTCCGTGTGTACACGGCATTTGCATGTTCTGGTCGTGTTACGGGTGTTTCCTATGGGTACTCCGGTTTCCTCCCCTAGTCCAAAGACATGCGCTGTAGGCTGACTGGCATTTCCAAATTGTCCATAGTGTGTGTGTGTGTGATTGTGACCTGTGACGGTTTGGCACCCCGTCCCGGCTGTCCCCCGCCTTGTGTCTCTTGGGATAGGCTCCAGGCTCCCCCGTGAAGTATTTTCTTTGTTTGCTGAATGAATTCACATACATTCATTGTACCTTAAAGCATAACTGCTTGCTGAATTGTTGTTACAGTATCTTGTGTATTGGATTGGTGTGTTTTATAATGTGGTGCAATTCAAGTCATTAATATAACTTGCTTGTACACTGTAGATGTGTTTAAGACTGGGCTTGTATGTGGATGTTTGTGGCTTTTAACTAAAGACTGCTGCTGATAAATGTTTCTTTCTCAGTATAACTGGTAAAAGGTGATAATTGAGCACATTCAGGCTGGAAAGGACCTCCTGTTTATGATTTCCTGTTTTTCGAGTTCCAAACACTTGTGCATTCAGTGAACAAACCATGACTTTATGTTTAGATAAGACAAATACACCGAGATCTGGGTGGGATTGTGATCTGTCCTTTCCTCCCTACTTCCAAATTTAAAGGAAACAAATTAATGGAAATACAGCCATGCTGTGTGGGATGCTGTGCTAGAACAGCATGGGTCCAGTTAAAGGGAAGTGTCCCTGCAAATCAATACCAAAGTCCTTCAGATTGCCTTCTGGGAGTGTTGTCCTGTAGGATGAACGTGCCCACATCTAGAGAACCTGAAGACTCCCTGTCATGAGGATGAAAATGATGTGAATCTTATGCTATGGCCTACACATTCTCAAATCTCAACATGAAGAATGTTCATGTACCTTCATGTTCACATGTATATTGGAAGGAATAAACCTTTTGAGACCTGAAAATTTTTGTTCTGTGGAATGAGGTGGAGAATACGTCTCTCGTATTTTCAGAAAACACAAACGTTTTCACCCAAAAAAGGTCTAGTTTCAATTCCGCCCTCTTCAAAATGGATGAATCCGGAAATACCATTTGAGATTCGGTTGTGTTATAGTATAGGGTAAAGGAGAACTGATCTTTTTCAAAAGGCTGATGTGCAGTGCTGTGGAAAAGTATTTGCCCCATCCTGATTTCTTCTGTTTTTGTGTATGTAACATGCTAAATTGTTTCAGAAATTAAAATAAAATCGAAGATAAATCAGAGGCAACCTGAGTAAACAAAAAATAAAAATTTTAAATGTTTATTGAAGCAAAAAAGTTATCCTATACCAACTGGGCCTGTGTGAAAATGTTTTGGCCTCTGTAGTTACTAACTCTCTAAATCAATGAAACTGCATTCATAACGGGGTTCTGCTGGATTAGACACAACCAGGCCTGATTACTGCAAACCCTGTTAAATCAACACTTAAATAGAATTTCTTCAACAGCATGAAGTTGGTTCAAAGGTCTTACCCAGTAATACACTATGCCAAAGTTGAAAGAAATTCCAGAAATCATGAGGAAGAACGTGATTGAAATACATCAGTCTGGGAAGGGTTACGAGGCTATTTCAAAGGCTCTGGGACTCCAAAGAACCACAGTGAGAGCTATTATCTCCAAATGGAAAAAACTTGGCACAGTAGTGAACCTTCCCAGAAGTGGCTGACCTTCTAAAATTCCTCCAAGAGCACACAACGACTCATCCAGTCACAAAAATGGCGTCCATGGAAGAGTGGCGAGGTGAAAACCACTGCTAACCCAGGAGAGCGTTAAGGCTCGTCTGAATTTTGCCAAAACACATCTTGATGATCCTCAAACCTTTTGGGAGAATGTTCTGTGGACTGATGAGTTGAAAGTGGAACTGTTTGGAAGACAGGGGTCCTGTTACATCTGGCGTAAACCAAACACAGAATCTCACATCATACCTACGGTCAAGCATGGTGGTGGAAGTGTGATGGTGTGGGGATGCTTTGCTGCTTCAGGGCCTGGGCAACTTGCAATAATTGAGGGTAACATGAATTCTGCTCTCTACCAGAAAATCCTAAAGGAGAATGTCCGGTCTTCAGTTCGTAAGTTGAAACGTAAGGAGCCCTTTAGTGTAAGAGTATACCCTCTAATGATCCAATAAGCAGCTGATTAGTGATGGCTTGTTGGAATTTTATAAAACTATATCCACATTATGGTGGCCAGCTGTTATTAAACAGGCTTAACATGATCAAACTGGAGATCAACATTCCTGCATAATAAACCGCCCTGAAATGCAGGATGTCTTTCTCCTGCCTGAAGTCTTCACTAGCTTTTTTTCAGTTTGGGATGAAAAATAAAAAGCGTAAAGTTGCTCTGACTAAACAAGCCCAGGAAGAATGTTTAGGAGTTTATGAAAACTGCCGGCATTGCCAGTGCTTCGGTGGTTCAGCCAGAACACGTTTGCTCTTTGCCATTGTTTTAATATCAAGGGAGAACGGTTCCAATGAAAAGAAAATTAGTGGGACTGTAAATCTGTCTGTGGTAGAAAGTATAACAGGCCTCAAGTCACAGCTTGTATGGATTACCTGTTTGATGTGCCTGTTTTTTTACATTCTATTACATAACTTAAATGGATAAAGGAGCTTATTTACTTGAACATCTTTTACTTTTGCTGATTTGAGTTGTATGGTTTAAGGCCACAAACTAGGTCATGTACAACTTGTATATGTACCTTCACTGTTCCCATCTCTTAATTGCCAGTAAGTAGGAGAGTGAATCAAATAAAAATCTTAAAAGTATGATTATAAATTAGATAAAAACTACAATAAATTTGTAGTTGCAAACAACATAAAGTTTATATTGTTGGTCAATATGTATTATCTTTTTTGTGATTATAGTAATCACACAGCATAATCTGTTTCTTCTGATGATGCTTTTAAAAAGCTTTATTATAGTTAATTATAGTTTCTTTGTGCATATTTCTTAGTACTCATTTATGCCATTTTTATGTGGAAAAACATACCACATTTTGGGATTCCTTCACAAGATTGTTGTGTTGCATTTTTAATAACGCTCGCTCTGGTTAGGTCTGTTACAATTATTACATGATCTCATTTTATTTGCGCTAAGGATACTAATGAAATCCCAGTCATAAATGGAAACACATCTACTATGACATTTAATTCTCAGTTATTTTTTAAAGCTAGAATATGCAAAGAAAGAATTTCCTTGTAGGGGACTTGCGTATGCAGTGATGGTTGGTATGGATATTGAACAGGGGAGCTAAGACAAATTTTATTAGCAATCAGTAACTCGCGTTTACTATTAATCTAAGCCATTAGGGTGGAGGCTTGTAGCACAGAGTCTCATCATATAGGTATAAAACTTTATACACAGAGGAACACACAAAGTTATTGACATGTACAGTATCACTTGTTTAAGTCAACTTTCACCCTTTATTTCATACAACTTTTTTTTTTTCTTATTCTGCTGCTAGTTTTGGTTCCACCAAAGTAATAAAAAAAATAAATTAAAAAAATCCACCAATACGGATCAACAGTTTCGATGACATCATGCTGCACTTCAGCTTCTCATGAGCTTTTCTGTCCAATCAAATATTCTTCTAGAATCTGAAGTGTGTCCGTCCCCCCCCCCCCCCACAATATTATAAAAATTCACCTTTCTGAATTTGCCGTTGTGGAGCGAGAGAAATCATGTCCGTGAAAATGTGTGTTCGGCTGTTCGAACTTGTTTTATTCAGTTTTCCAACTGTAAGTTGGTTAAGGAGGAAATTAGCTTGAATTCATTCGCTTTAAAACTTTTTTTTGTCAAGTAAGCCTTAGCCCAGGCTGTGAGGTAAGCTAAACGCAATTGATTATTTAAAAAGGGGGAGGAGCCACTCGATATATATCACACCCTGACTTCCTGTTTCAGTGGAAATTGTCAACACATCAATTAACACTACACGTTTCAAGGCACTTCACAGGGACTTTTAACATTATAGAAAGACCAGATCACAATTTTGTGTAATTTAAAAAAATTTAAACCTAATGACAAGCCATGATCCTGTTATTCAGTAAGTCATGGAATGCAGGGCTGAAATAACAAATCCTGGTTTTTCAGTGAAAGACCCATTGTCCTCTTTGATGGCCCACCAGACATATCATAACACTTGTTCATTCTCTTACAGAGAAACTGTATAACTCCCACGGGCCTGAGCTGCGTCGTTCACTCTTCTCGTTAAAGCAGCTGTTTCAGGTGAGTACACAATGAGTTGCTTACAGGATAGCACTGACTGGATAAAAGATATGTCTTGATCTATGATCTTAAACAGCAACTTATTTCTTCTATAGTTGTTTGTAAATCTTTTACTAGCATGACTTGGCACATGACACATCTTGGCACTGGTACTTGTAGGGAATGTTTATTTGAAGGTTATGTACAATTACAGCTGCTCAGACGTTTGATTGATAAAGCCTGCATCAGTTGCGTGACACTGTAGTCTGTGTTCTGTGATTATTAATGCTGAAATGTACAAATGGGTGATGAAGTAATGGAATAACCAACATGTAGTTGTTCTTACATTTTGTACTAATACTCAAGCATCATGGTTTTTACTATTTTTATTATTTACAGTGCTGTGTATAAATATCATCCCCCACCCTTTGCTAAATGGTTCATATTTGTGCTCTTATCAGTTTATATTAAAATTCTATCTGCCTGTTCTTGGGGATTAAAAATTTGAGCAATTTGTTGTAATCAGTAGATGATTTGTGATTGAATTATCTTGTCAAAACACAGTACATTTAAACTTAATCATAGACCATTAAAGAGAACAAGCGAATTTTTTTTTGTTTGTTTGTTTGTTTTTTTTGACGATCTTACAGGATGATAAGGACCTGGTTCCAGAGTTTGTGAATTCTGATGGCTTGACCTGTTTTATAAAAGTGGGCGCAGAGGCAGACCACAACTACCAGAACTACATTCTTCGAGGTGGGTGGGCCAAAAAACAAACAAAAAACGTGAAATTGACTGGAATTTTTGTCTGAACATAAAAACCACATTAGAACTAAGCTGTAATGAGAATTATAAATCGTGGTTAAAGAGACAGTAGCAATATTGAGAAGTGCTTGATAGATATTTTTTTTTTTCAGTGAGTGCATGTGGTTAAGGGTCAGATAGGTGAGTGGGTGTGGCTATGGGTCAGATGGGATGGGTGAGGTGGGTGTGGCTGAGGGTCAGATGAGCAGATGAACGATGTGTCCAAATTAGACTTGACCAATTGGTAATATAAAGCCGAAGAAAAAATGCATTTAAAGCTAAAGAAATGATTACGGTTTCTATATCATGCTGCGATGCACTAAGCTCTCGTCACATTCGGCACAGAGACTTTACACGTTACTTTAACTTGGCCTCCAGTCTATCTGTACCGTCCAGGATTCATGTGTAGTGCATGTAAACACTGTGCTGTTTTAGCCTTTAGATTTGTAACCTCATGTATTCTGCAGCGTTGTGTTTTTGGCGTGTGCTCTGGGACAGGAAGTTTATACTGGAACAACAAACAGCTTTTAGAATAAATCTGTACATCTGGCAGAATGAAGCCTGGTCCTTGCTGATGAATTTCCCATATTCTGCTACTCTGTAGTTGTTATTATTATTATTATTATTATTATTATTATTAACCTGGAAAAAAGTGCCACATCAGTAAGGTGTGTGTGTGTGTGTGTGTGTGTGTGTGTTTTGCAGCTTTAAGCCAAATCATGTTGTTCGTGGACGGGATGAATGGCGTTATAAACCATAACGAGACAGTGCAGTGGCTGTACACCCTTTGTGGCAGCCTGGTGAGTAACCACATTATATAAAATAACATAACACACACACACACACACACACACACCCTCCCTTATAGGTTAATTAGTGGTGCCCTGCGGTTGACTGTTCTTAGTTTGTGGGCAGCAGAGTTTAAATACTTCAGGGTTCAAAGCTGCTAACTAAACGGAAAAGGTGGAGTACTGAGCAAAAGGGTTGCTAGTATGACCACGACCTTCCACTTAACACATTCATGGTATTATTGAGTAAGACATTTGCAGTAACCGCAGCTTATGAATCAGTTTAACGCTGTTAAATAAAGTGACCTTTAAGCATCATGTTAAGAAGAATAAAAATAGTCCATTCATGATAATCATCACGATAACATCTGAATAAATCAGTATATTTGTGTGGAAAAATAGATGAGGTTTTTCATGCTTCGTTGCCACTATAGAGCATTGAGTCTGCGTTAAGAGTAGTTAGCTGATACTCGTACCTGGAGCACCTGGTGCTTGGGGTTTATTTACACCTCTGAAGTAGTTTTTCACACTACAGTGCACTGGTTCATGCAGGCATCCGGAGCAGAGCTCTTTATCCTCACTGACGTCACGCTGTCACTGAGGAAGTGAAAATGACAGATGTTGCAACACTACCGAACTTCATCTCCCGGTTTCAGTACTGATTTTGAGACTGACTCCAGACTTTACTCTCATGATTCAGTAATGTGCAACTGCCTCTCATTAGACTAGTGTCCACTTGTCTAATGAGAGGAGAAGGTGACAATGAGGAGTGGATTTTAAAATGTTAAGGTTTGTTTTTTTTTTTGTTTTTTTTTACAAAAAAGGAAATATATTGTTATTTCAAATTATTTATTTATGTGCAGCTTCTGTGCCTAAACATGATGTTCTATATCATGATTTACATTTATTTAACAATGCTTTCATTTAAATAAATAATTTAACGATTAAAACGAGGAGAAGGAAATCTATACAGATTTTAAAAAATGTAAAATCAGATACTTCCAATCAGAGGTTGTAATTGTTATTATTAAGAACATTATAAAAGGATATCACGATACCTCAGAAAAGTGCATAGTGACATAATTTAGCACAATATCGATATTATACAGTCATATTGCCCAGCCCTGTCCTGAACATGATCCCTTGCCTGTCCTTATATTAAATTTCACTGGAGTTAATAAAGTAACGGAACAGCCCTTTTAGATGTCATTGTGAACTCCCCTGAAAGGTGATGGTGAAGGAAAGCTGACAAGGACATGTTTACAAAAAAAACTTACAAATTCTCCTGTGTAGTAATGCCTGTTTGATACTGCCATCTGGTGTATTAGAGATGTAAGTACAGACTCACTCTCACTCTCTCTCTCATTCTCTCTCTCTCATTCTCTCTGTCCTCCTCTTTCAGTCTCGGCTGGTAGTGAAGACGGCTCTGAAGCTCCTCATAGTGTTTGTTGAATACGTAGAGTCGAACAGCCCGCTGTTTATTCAGGCTGTCAACACGGTGGATAGCAAAAGAGGTAAAGAAATATCAAGTTTATGATGGATGCGTACACATTTAGCGGAAATGTGTGAAGGAATGTTCATTTGTACTAGCTTGAGATAAGGTTCACTCTGGATGTGCTGTTGCAGGTGTGAAGGCCTGGTCATACCTAGTGGCTATTTTGGAGGAGAAGAATGGCTCAGATACAGAGCTCCTGGTCTTCACCATGTCCCTTATTAACAAGGTAACACACACAGTAATCCTCATCAGCAGTGTACCTTGTACATACACACACACCACATCTTGACCTTAATCAGTGTATTGATTTAGACTGCACACTGCTCAAGAACACAGCTGTCCCACGCTTAGATTAGTTACGAACTTGTATTTATGTTGGCTGATTCCCATGGTACAATCAGAAAAATCCCGACTGCTAAGCAGAACAGAAACTTGGGTTTTCGGCTCAGAGTTCTTCTTCTGAGATCATGACTAAGAGCACCATCACCTCCATACACCATTGACCTGATGCAGACTTCTGCTCATGGGTAAAACTGTCTCCTCTTACAGGACCGCTGAACAATGTATGTGAAAACCACTGAATGGTCTCGATGAGGGTTTGGCTATACAAAATATCCTAAACATTGAAAGTTTCACAGTGCACCATTGTATCAAGTATTAAAAAATGTAAAGAATATGGCACAACCACTACTAGAGGCTCAAATGAAGCTGTCCAGCAAAAACTCACTGAGCATTTAAAGAAACGCATTAGTTAGAGAAGCAAGCAAGAAGCCAAGGGCAATGCTGAAAACGATGCTGCCACCACTCTGCTTCAAAAGTCCATAGAGTGAGTTTCCGAGTGTATGTAGATTTCATGAAATCCCAATGAAGTCTCTTTCAGATCCGGGGGAGTGAATACTTATGCAAGCCACTGTATTTTCATGGCTTTCTCCACACTGTCTCTGTCAGACTCTAGCAGCTCTGCCTGACCAGGATTCATTCTACGACATGACAGACTGCCTGGAGCAGCAGGGGATGGAGCACATCATGGAGAAACACATAAATAGCAAAGTCATCGACCCTGACCTCAAACAGCAGTTTACTATATACGAGGTACAGGAACAGCAGTGATGAGAGATTTACTGCAAACATACACCAGCATGTACAAGCACTGTGCTATACATGAGTTATACATATACTAGTGACATGATTGTCTGTGTTTTGTATAGAATGCTTTGAAGCAGGAGGATGGAGATGCAGACGAATCATCTCCTCTTACCCGTAAGGAGCGGAGGAAAGCAACAAACAGCGAGCAAGAGGGCCGGAGGAGCCGGCGGTCCTCGGCACAGAATCTCGAGGATGTTCCGTTCTCTTCGTCTCTGCCTACTTCTGCAACCTCGTCCTTGAGTCCCACTACAGGTTTGTCTCGCATCAGAGTCTCATTGTTCTCCAAGCCACTCTGTTCAAAGATGAGTCAAATGAGGCATCCAAAAAAAAGAAAAGTTTGTTTAGTCAGCAAATTTCTCAGGCAAAGTTTGATGCTACTCTTTTTCTGTGTATAACATGTAATGCTCAGAGGACAGATTTTAAACTCTGAATCTCTGTTCTTTCCTATCAGCATCGCTTGTTGGGAAGCAATCGAGCACGTTAGGGCTAAGCTGATATTATTTCTAGAGCTGCTTTTATCAGTTATTGAGATTTTAGATTAAACCCATTCAATTCAAGTGACCAGTCAAACAATAGAACTTTGATAACAGTGTGTTGTGATTAGAGATCGACTGATATAGATTTTTTTAGTACCGATTTATTTGCATGTTTATGTGCCCGAGAACCGATATTTATTTGTTTTACTTCTGTGTTTGACACAATGATGATACCACCACTGAACCGAACAAACTGTTTTATTTATAAAAAATTTTGTTTATTTCATGTCCTCATTACATACAAAACAAAACTCTTATTTATACACCAATAAATAGAAAATAAAATAAAAAATAAAGTGCTCTGTTACTAAAGCTTCGATGAAGTAAACGGATTACGTGACTCTGTGAGTTTCTCCATTTCTTAGCACCAAGCTGCTTAAACTACATATGAAGCATTTGTGTAATGCATCTAATTTGTACATTATGTTAAATAAAGTTTATTAATTAAAGCAAAGAAAGTATACTTTACCTGTGCACACCGTTGTTGACTCGTCTCCCTTCAGATTCAGTCCTGCGCGCAATTCTCAAAACGCCCACAAGATGCCGCCATTTAGCAATGTATCCGATATTGCAAAACCTATAACTGGTCACGGAAAAATGCGTAAATATCGGGGAAAATATCGGTAAAACAGATTATCGGTCGATCTTTGTAGGTATAAAAGCAAAAAGGGAGGTGCTTCTACATTTTAGGCATTTGTATGCAGCTTCAGTTAAAATGGAATCATGTTCATCTTGGGATTAGTGTCCAAATACTAGCAATGTCTCTTATTCACTCTATCTTGCTTTATAGTTTGCGCTCTAAGCTGTGACCTGAATGATCTTTACTCTTGTTTAAAGACAAACACGCAGTGAGTTTGCAAGCTTTTTGTTTTTCTTCCAGGTCAGAGTTGTACCACTTCTCCCATACCCTCAAGCACTCCATCCTCCCCTTTCCCCTCTTCTCCAGTCATGCATGATCCATTAAGCACCTCCTCCAGTGAATCGGAGTCCAGCTCACACAGCTCAACCCCTGTAGTGCCTGCTATCATAGTAAATGAATCTCCAGCCAATGATGTGTAAGTAGAGCGCACGTGTGTGTGTGTATGCGTGTGCGTGTGTGGAACTGCAAAGTGAACAATAAATTTTCAGTCTGTTGTGATTTCAAGCCAGAGCTAGAAATAGCTTTTTGTTCTGAAACTCTTTTTTTGAAAGAGTTGTTTGTTTGTTTGTTTGTTTGTTTTTGAGAGACTTATCTCCTCTCCCCTCATCCACATGGTGGAACTATAAGGCAGGTACAAATTTAAAGTGTTGTTTGTATAGCATGTGCACCACTAACTTGAAGCTTGTTTATGGAACCATCAGTGTGCTCGCTATACTGTATAGACATTTACTAGAGATGGGAACATTTTAAGAACATTAATTAACTTTTTTTTGCACAAATTAAATGTGTCTTCTTAATTTTGTGTTAGGGGTTACTTCTTAAGCACTTAAACCATTTCTTTTAAATGTTCGAACTTTACACCCATGCTTACAGATATATTTTGCTTCTTTTTAGTTTTCCATACACTGAATTTTCTTCTAGCATTTTCCCTTTAATGATTTTATCAAAATTTTTTAGAAGCACTTTGTGTGATATGTGCTTTAGATATAAAACACTAACTGGGATGTCAACCAGAGACCTTTTGGTACTGAATAGAAGAGGTTGCACATTATAATCTAATGTTCATGCATTTTAAGGAGCTCTTTTCCTGTGGTTTTAAAAGACTTCTGCTGTTATATTGTAAGCCTTCACTTGACCCACTAATCTCCAGCTGTGCTGGCTTGGGAAAGTGTTATTCTCCAGCAGGCTGGCTTCATAAACTGATCCACAAACAGTATCGTAGCCAATAACATTTACCCAGACATGCCACGAGGGGAACGATGCCTCAGGTGGGAGTATATCATAATTTAGCTGGAAATAAAATTGCTTGTGCACATTGCATGAGTTAACAAAAAAGAAAAGCTGTGTACAAACTGTGACTGGAAGATGCATATTTTAAGTTATGAATAAACTTATTTCAAAAGGAATGACTTTTTTTTTTTTTCTTTTTTTTTTTTTTTACTCGGACTGTAAGAAAATGAGAATTTGACTGAGATTACCACATATACCAGACACTCTTTGCGTGCTCAGCTCCTCCCAGTGTTACCAAATTGCTATGTGCCTTTCCAAGTATAGCTCCTGGCCAAAGCAAGACATTTTATACAGCTGACAAGCACTACCTATATGCGGAAAGCTAATGTTTTATTTGGAAGGCCATTTTCTCTTCATAAAGCTATGGTTATTTAGTCGTCTGATTACATATGGGGCATGATGTTGGCCTGCTGGAGCATATCACACACTTTATTTAATATTTAAATGTTAAGTGAAGTGTGTTCCACCTTTTATACAGAACTGTAAAAGTTTCGTCATGCTGTTACAATTTTTCCTTACTGTTGAAAAGCTTTTTTCATTAACTTTCTCACATGCTTCTGCTCCTGGTTGCACACTCTGGTGGTTTGGTGTCAGTCTTTCCAGTGTTGTGGGTCTCCTTGTCCTTGTTTTAATGCTCTGCTTACTCATGTAACCAGACATCACTATTCCACAGTTCTCTCTGTCTTTGTGTCACTTCCTGCTCCTTCCAGCAGGGGACGCACTTTCATTGGTCAGTACCTGGCTCATATGGGGATTTCTAGGCGGAGGTTAAAAAAGGCGGGGTCCATAACACAGGAGCCCTCCACTCCCCTTAAGAGGTCTGTATAACTCACCAGCTTTTCAGTTCACTGGTAGAAGTTATTCCTTCTGCTGATCAGATTAGCTGTAAGGAGTAACTTTTACTTTCAACTCATCTTTTTGTCTCTGAACTAACCATGACACCGCACATCACATGGTGCCACGTTTTAACACCTTTCTTGACAAACAAGGGTCCTTTTAATGTCCTGGTTTCATGCAAAGTTTAGTTTTAACCCCAACTAAGCAGTTAAGCCGTCAGTTGCAACTTGTCACCTGCATATGGACTTGAACTAAACTCTGCATGATTGTACGTAGATCCACCTGATGTGAGGGGGGAAAAAAGTAATAATAATAATTATTGGCGGTGTTCTAAATAGCACACTCGTATATTTTGTACTATTCCTGTTCCTAATAGTACACGGTGTCCCAAAAGTCTCCATGCATAGGGGACTATGTTTGCCAGCACCAGGGCGGTTGCGCCTTCATCAGTCGATGTTCGTGAACGTCCACTTCTCGGTTGGTGTGCAATTTCCGTCTGAAATTTCCCCTATGTAACAAAGGCTATCTCTGTTCATTTCTCCAGTGTATGAAGACTCTTGGGACACCCTGTGGTATGCAGCATGCAAGAATTCATTTGGTTGATTCGATTCATTCATATGTGCAGTTATCCAAGTACTGCATTATACTGCTTAATTTCTGTGCAGGATATATTCTGTTTTTCAATATACAGTATAATGTTTTAGATCCAATATTTTGGTGGTTAAAGCCAGAAATGATGCAGTGAAACGACTGAGAAAGGCTTTAAGGCAGACAAAATTGACCGAACACTGTAATATTAAATGTACTCATCATTTGTGGAAATAATTTTACTTGTACAGGAGTACAGTACAGACCAGGGTTCGGAAGTTGCTCAGTGAAGTCATACGTAAACGTTCACGTTGAATAAACTGTAACTTAAAATATACTGAGCACATAATATAGAACAATATAACAATATACAATAGCAACTCTCACTGACAGATGAACTTGGCTGAGATCAGACCTGGATGTCATAGTTGCAATCTTGCATACAGTTTTTCAGTGTTTGACACAATTGCATTGTGGGAAGTAATAAACCAAGAGCAACTAGGAGTTCGGCTAAAGTAGTCTGTCTTCCAGGTATCTCTGGCAAACTGCAAATATTCATCTATTTATACTGTGTTTCAGAGGGGTTTTCAAACACAATCCAGAGTTTGGTGTCTAAAATAATGGTAGATTCATATAAGCAATAATATGCCAAATTTACACCCAGGGTATTTACCAAACAGGTTGTACAATATAAGCAGGGAATCCTCCCCAAAGTGAAAAAAATCGCTTTGTGGAAAAGAAGGGAAAAAAACCTCACAGACAGTTTGGGTAGCTTTGATTCACAGAAACTGTTTTCACTATGGTGTTGGCAGGGTAACGTCCGCCCAAAAGGCCGAATTCTGAAACGGTGTGTGTTTTGGTCCTGAAAAGAGGGGATTAATATTGTGTTCTCTAAAGAAGAACCCCTACCTTTTTGTGACACTCCTCCTTGCTGAAAATTAACCAAGTTTTTCTAATCCGCTTCGATGTCAAATTTTCTGATGGATGTTAAGTCAGAGTGACTCACAGTCACATTGCAGGAACTTTCTAGAATATTTCAGAAAGAGACACAATTAGGGAGCAAATGTTATGAAGATATGATTTTTTAAATTTTTTTTTAATGCGCATTTCCTTTTCTAAAAGAGGTTCTACTTTATTCTAAGACAAGTTTTAAGAAAAATGTTTAAGAAACAATGATTAAATTAAACATAGTTTAGAGCTTGTAACATTCTTGCTGGACCAACTACAAATAAAAGTTTATTTTGCATCAACTGTTAAATTTACATTTATGGCATTTGGCAGATGCCCTTATCCAGAGCAACTTACATGCATCTAACTTATACAGCTGAGCAGGTGAGGATTGATGGCCTTGCTCAAGGGCCCAGCAGTAACAGCTTGGCGATGCTGAGATTCAATTCATGATCTTCCGATCAGAAGTCCGATGTCTTAACCACCGAGTTACCACTGGCTCGTTTTATACATGAATTAACAAATCAGAAGTTGGAACCTTTAAATCTCTGATTAAAGCACTGACCTGAGGTTAATTCTGATCACTTTGTGATTGAAAAGTGGCTTAAGATTTTCCTTAAAAATTTCCTTGAAAGTAACATTTGAGAGAAACTCCATAATTCGTCCCATATATTTCGCCGTGTTGTAAATTTAAACCACCTCAGCTGCAAGATTACAATTAAACTCGGATTCAACTTCGGTTACATGTTAAAGTAATGTAGCAGAAGGATTAAGTTCATAGTAGACCATTTAAGGTTCACAAAAAACTTAAATCAGGGTTTAAAATGGTTTAAATGCAATTATGGTGATTTTAAACAGGTTTTACACTTTGAAATCTAAATTGTTAATGCATACTCATGTAATTTTTCATTTGTGTTTGTGACATTGTGTGTTTGTTTCTGGTAGCCAGATGGGGCTATTATTTTTATTTACTGAGCTGTAGTATGTTATTAAAAATTAGCAACTGAAACAGCCTACATTTCTTTCTGGAATTTTAGGAATCATTAGTGAAAAACGCTATTGATAAGTCTACATTTAAGCCTACTTTAATCAAATGTGTCTGTTTTAGATTCACTTGTTTTCCATAAACAGATAAAAACCTATTTGTAGACTGTAGAAACGTGTGTGTGTGTGTGTGTGTGTGTGTGTGTGTGTGTGTGTGTGTGTGTGTGCGTGTCCTCTGTGGACTTTTTATGGAAACGGAAGTGCTTTGAGATGCGAGACTCAGACTGCCTCCGTTGCCTTGGCTGTGATCAGATTTATCACCGTTTTGTTGTGGGTTTTTTTTTTCTTTTTTTTCTTCCCCATCCAGCCTCAGCGTGTCTCCCGCAGACTCGCCTCCTCAGAAGAACCAGACAGCAGAAAAAGAGCAGAGTCACACTGAGGGAAGAGGACGGCTTAAGTGAGTATCATTTCTCTCTTTCTCTCACTCAGTTTATGATAGGTATTTTAAGGGAGAATGTGATAGTGAAGGAGAGGGGAAAAAACGTTATGTAGAATTTACTCAGGATTGAAATGATAGATTTTTAAGTAAAAATTTCAACAGGAATTTGCTTTGATTTGGGGTTGTATATGGCATACTCTGTGCTGATGTTAAAAATAACGCTTAGTCTTACGAGCGTGTCTAATTGTACAGGGAATCACTAAAAAGGCCAGTATTACTATGATTCTAGTGATTTTAAAATGATTATTTGGGGGGTTACTTTAATCTCACTGGACCTGAACTGTTTTATTATACAGGACAATATTATTATCCAACATTATTGTGAAAGCCAGGCTAATTAGGATGGAGACTCATTAAGACGATTTGTAATTTCATTTTTCTGTAGCTATGTATTTATTTATTTATGTCCTTCCCACAAACGCTTACAATCTGTGTATCTTCTCTGTAGTCTTTCATGACTCCTTTCACTTTGTTTCTGCTAAATGTCTGTGTCTGGTTTCTTTCTCTGCCTCTACATCCATAATGTTTGGCTCAGTTCCTAATCTTTCTCCTCACTACTATGGCTTCCAACATTCTTCCTCCTTCCCTCTTTCTCTTCTTTCCCTCTTTTCTCAGCCTGCAAGAGGCAGACTCTGTTTGGTGAGTAGCTGCAGCACAGCCAAAGAATGCAGCCTTCAGTTGCTACCAGTCTAAACCATGAGTCATTTTGGGGAGGATTGGGGGGGAGTTTGTTAGTTCTGTTTGTTAGTCAGGTGATGTATAGTAATAATATTTCACCAATACCAATAGGACGACTCATTCATGCGTGTCCTGTACACGTCTTTTCTGATAACGGTCTGATCATTCTCACTTTCCGGTTTGTGTCCTGTCTCATCTTCACTCCCTTGATCTTGGATTTTGCTTATAATGGATGTGTGAGGAGTTTTGTGTATCCCCCCCCTGTCAATAATCTTCTTGGGAACTGTTACGATAAATCAGCTGTACCAAAAATGATCCAGGTTGTCTGGTATGTTTATGAACAAACTGAATTGCGAAATGTCTATACTTTACAAAGGCTTGAGGAAAGCATGTAGCACAGGATGAACTGAGTGGAATTTCTTGATAACCAGAAAGACACAGGTTCTCTTCTCCGTCTCCTGTGAGTTCAGATGGAGGAGCGGTCATAAATCGGTTATATCCTCAAGACCAGGATAAAATTAGTGACATTCTTTTTATAGGAAAGACCAGCTAAGCAAAAAAACATGACTGAATGGCAACAGCCGCTACATTTTAACACTTAATCATTAATGATTAAATGTATGACTATAAATAAGACCTCAGTGTGAAGTGTTTTTGTTTGGTTTCATTATAGCGCTGCCACTTGATTAGAGCCACAGAGTGTGAACAGATTAGATACCTCTTTTAAAGCAGAGAATAAATGCATTGTTCTCTGTCCAGTCGTCCTTGCACTTCTGCTGCGTCCCAATTTGCCTACTATCCATCCTAAATAGTATCTGAAATTAGAGTTAGTGTGTAGTATGTCATATGGATGTTGAAATGAATATCCCAGAGGTACCCGGATGGTCTACTATTTCTGGTGGATTTTTCAAAGTGTGGATCCATGGATACTTTTTCAGCTAATATTGCCCATAACTCCTTTGGCAAGGAAGGCGGAGTTTCGTGACTGTTTTGCTTCGTCAAATTCAACCTGTAAACATGGCGGACGAGTGTAAAGTCTGTGATGCGTCTACAGTATCTAAGTGTTAGAACTTCAATGTTAAGCACTAACCAAAATTTTTTTAAATTTTTTTTAAAATTTATTTTATTGTCATGTAAAAACCTTTGGTTAGGGCTTAACATTGAAGTTCTTACAGTTAAATACTGCTGAAAAGCAGCGAGGAGTTTGTTCACAGTGATTGTGTGCGTAACCAGGCAACATCGTTTTCTTCCAGTACTTGCATACTCTGGCTACACACTCGGATGTATGTACTTTTTCTTCACGAAATGCGTACATCCTTTTATTATTATAGTATAATAAAGCAAATTGGGATGCAGCATATAGTATAGCATATAGATGCAGCATATAGTAAAGCAAATTGGGATGCAGCATTTGTTTGCTCATAATCTATTTTTTTTTTTTCTTTTTTTTTTTTAAAGAAGAAGCTTTTGTCACATATACGGCACAGTGAAATTATTTTCTTTGCATATCGCAGCTCGCTAGGAAGTTTGGGTCAAAGCGCAGGGTCAGCCATGATATGGTTCCCCTGGAGCAGAGGGGGTTAAGGGCCTTGCTCAAGGGCAAGCCATGTTAAACCTCACTGACAGATTTTTCACTTCATTTACCCCCTCTGGTCTTGTTAAAGTCTGAAATACAGAATCTGCAATTTTTTATATACATTGATTGGTTCTGCTGTATTTTTCATGTTTTTATGAATACTTTTGCTGGGTCTGTAACTGGCCCACAGCCCGAGAGTTGACAACACCTGCTCTAGGTTATACGTTTAATATGGGATTGTGAAATGAATGCCCGGATGTTCAGTATATCAAATAAACAGTAAGCTAGGTGCAGTCTTGTTTTAAATAATCAGCCTGTCCGGCAGTGAGATTCTTCCTTTTCATAAACTGTAATGTCTCTCTCCAGTGTGGAGGATATTGTGAGTAAGGACCGGCCCATTCTCAGGAAGTATGCGTAAGTAAACTACAGGCCGAACTTGACGGCGTGGTGGTGGAAACTGCCCTTTATGCTGATCTCAGGCCAGGTTTGGGGTGAGGTTCCTGGTCCTGAATCGGTGTTTAAAGGCACTTGCTTGATCACTGCGGGTGTTTTTGCAGATCAGGTGGCTGGGATTGAATGGATGTTGCGCTTTTTGACAGTGGCTGTCTGTGAGTGTGTGTGTGTGTGTGTGTCTGTGGTTGGTTGTGTTGGTGTCAGAGTCTATCATTCTTACTTCCCATAAATTTATTGTCTTGTTTAACCTAATGGAATGATTTTTTGGGGGGATTTTTGACTGAATCTTACACTGATTGCATGTTCTCATTAACTATGACATTATGGACTGATTTATATGAATGTTTTTATTATTATTATTTATTTATTTATTTAACTAAGATATGTACTGGTTGTTTTTTTTTTGTTGTTGTTGTTTTTGTTTTTTTCCCATTTTAAATGTGTGTATAAACTAGTCATTCTTTATGTATAATACTGTATGTATTCTCAGCAGATCTGGGAGACTACAGTAGCTATTTTGTGGTTACTCGGCATGGAAAAAATATCCAGTAGTCTTTTAATAGCAGGCTGAAATGAAGGATACGCTTTCCATTTTGTCTCTAAGCCAGTCCAGCTTAGTCGAACTAGCATTGTTTCTTTATGCACAAAAGTTACAGTGCTTCCTGTAATGTTAAAATCTCTTATTTCAAATTCTAATTTCTCCTTTCTGCTCTTCATTACTAGGTCTTCTTTTAACCAGGTCCTCCATGTTGGCTTTGTAACACTGTAGTTTCTCTTTACCACCTGTGTATTTGTAGAGGCAAATTTTTACGCCAGCTGGAGGTCAGGGAGTGGGAGAAGAGGAATAGTAAAGATGTGGTGTCTCTGATCAACATTACGTCTCCTGAGCCAGACATATGCTCTCACTCTACTGAAGAAGTGCAGCCGACCTCAGAAGGTGACATCGACTGCCGTCTTTTATTCTTCTCTGTTACCCTCCCACAAGCTAATCTACACTGTCTAGTGCAGCCTTTGCTCCTATCTGGGAAATAATATCTTATATGAACACTCACATACATACATACATACATACATACATACATACATACATACATACATACATACATACATACATACATACATATATGATATATATAAATAAATGCTGGACTTGGTGGTATAATTTTAAAGACAAATTAAATTTGGGTGCATTTCACATACACGTTTCTGAGTATTTTCCCCATCTTGATTTAGTTGTCTTGTGGAAACAAGATCTAGACTCTAATCCTCAGTCAGTTGAGGAGGACAGCTCACCTCCCTCACCACCGCTGGCACTCACATTAGAGGAGGCAGAGATAAATCTGCTAATATTGATGCCTGCTAGTCGGGATCACTGAGCATGAGCTGATGTTGATTTATATAAAACTATTTTATATAAATATTCCGGGCAAATATAATTGTAAATGTATTTAATTTTTTTATTTTAATTAATGTAATGTATAGTGTTTGATAAAAATACATAGCTTTGGTAAGACTTTCTCTCAAGTCTGTCTCATCCCAAGACATTTTATTGCTCAATAATTTTGGTCGTTTTCAAAGTCACATTATAGTTTAGAATGTATCGAGAGAATTTAACTGCCTTTAGACTTCAATTATAAGTGAGTAAACAGGTTTTCCAGTCATTTCTCAGTCCAGGGAAATGCTATTGATTTTATAAACAAAAAAAACCCATTTGCACTAAATTAATAGATGGATTAAAAACACTGACGCGTTCCTTTAAACTGCTTTCATTTAGCTGTCTTATAGATGAACTATTACAAATACAAAGCACTTACTAGTGTGTATGTCATCAAAAGTTTAGGAAGCTCCCTAGACTCTCAGTGAGGATTCATAGCTGACTCTTACCACTGAGTCGATGGCCAAGTCAACAGGAACTTCACTGTGATTGGCTCAGGGCAGACTGCGAGACTATGGTGTTTATATAATCAGTATCCATTTTATATATAAAGCACAGAATTTACTGGAAGACTTCAGTCTATCAGGTGGAAAAGAAGGCAGCTTGAAGAGCGGAGGTTTCTGTTTTTTGCGTGATAAAGGATTTCCTGATGATTGAGACTGCTGTGATATTTAGTACTGCCTGTTACAGATTTGATGGTACATATTGCCAGAATTTGGTTTAAATTACTTCATTCATAGGATCGTCACTGTGAGCTTTGGAATACAGTTTAATTACGTGTAGTTAAGCACCATCGTTCGATATGCAAATAAGGACGAAGCTTCTCGCATTTGAGTTAATAAGGACCGACTGCGTGACCTTGAATAAATGCTGAGCATGAGCAGTAGAGCAATACATCATTCTTGTCCTCTTGTTGGCTGAACAAACTGTCTGATGTACCACAGTGTGCCCTGTCTTTCAAACCCTGCCGTTGTTGGGACGGAGCTTATTTCAGATCGGAGAGAAGGGTCTATGGAGCGCATTTGATATGGGGCCCATTTATTTATTTATTTATTTATTTATTTGAGAAAAGACTTCAGTTTCCCATGGGAGGCACATTCAGCTTGACATCAGTGATTGCCAGTTTATAAAGACAGGCTTTCTGTTCCGGCTAAAGACTGAAATAAAGAATTTGGGGGCCCAAACATCTTACAAACGTGCGTGCATGCACACACACACACATACACACACACACTGGGGTGTGAAAGGTATTTGGCTGCAGTAAGAGTGTTTTGAAAAGACTAGAAAGGGTTTTTGAGGTGGTGTGAATAAAATAATGCGTGTTAGGCAGAACACTTGCTTCAGTGATTTATGTAGCTTGGTAAATTAGTCTGTTTCTGTTCGTGTGTGGTCTCCATTCCGTAGCTACCTCTTTCTCAGTAAATAAAATTGCTCACTATGAAATGTATGTATTTTAATGGCCTATTTTGGGAGTTGTACTTTGTGTACTTTCTGTTGTACATTGTGTGCTAAAGGAGCTACTCACACAGCCCTTTTGTCCATCTGTGTGTGGTAGGGACGGATCAGAGGGAAGTTGAGGAGCTCCAGTCTCCAGGGGCAAACTCCAGCAATAGCAGCTTCCCTCTGAGCACCCTGGAGCAGCCGGGAGAACCACAAACAGCCCATCATAATGAACCAGGCAAGTGATTCCATCTCTGTCTCTCTCTCTCTCCACTCTTTATCTAATTTCCCTGTCTGTACTACACAAGTCTTCTCTAGAACGCTGCACATGAATGGAAACAGCAGTAATACCGCAGCATTCCAGGATTATCCCATGTATGGGGACAAAATTGACAAATATTCTTGCAACTGGAGTAGGGAGAGTCTTTATGGGTTTTCCACAGGACTGGTGATAAGACCATTAGCACTATGGTAACAATAATAATGCATCTTTTGATTACCTAAGAAAGGAAATGACCTGCTTTATTATTTGAAACAATATTCTACTGTATGAATTATGGACCATTTTTGTAAGTGAGCCATGTCACATTTCCTCTCACTAGGCATGCATCGTTTCAGGAATTGTGGGGATATCCAGATCTAATATTTACCTTGTGAATATCTGCCGATGCCGATCTTGATGCTAGTATGCACAGGTTTATAGAAAAGTACAACTGGGACTAGATCCAGCTTGATTACCATACTGATACTTTGTATAACATTTTTTATATTTGCTACTTATTTGCTACTTTAAATGTTACAAATTTCTTGAGCAACAACATTATCAGCCTGGCTCACTGATCTGATCTTTAAGTGGGCAGACCATAGACTTAAATGCCTTCCTCAACGTTAACACTTCTTGGTCATATTTCTTTCTTTCTCTTAGTCAACAAGTGTAATTAGCTCTAGGGTCTCTGGTTTGATCTGTGTATGTGTGTGTTTATATGTTTATATATATATATATATATATATATATATATATATATATATATATATATATATATATATATATATATATATATATATATTATAATATAAAAATAGAGAGATTTATATAAAAATAGAGTGGTTTTTATACAGAATAATTTTTTTTCCCAGTGCATTTTTGGATTGTTTTAAGAATGTTTTTTGTATTCAGGGATGGGAACAGAATTTTGTCCCTGTCGTTTTACTAATTCCTGAAATAGTCATTCTTAGATCGACTTTATAGTGAGGAGTCCCGCTATCCACCCCTTCCTCTTCTGTTTGAGATTTTAATCTTTCCAAAAACTTTACAAACCGCAGACTGATTTCATCTCTCTGTCTGGTGGTCTCCAGTCCAACTCCACCACTAACAAAGTAACCTCCAGGGTGCAAACATTACCAGAGAGACGTGTAAACCATTTGAAGGTGGGGACAGAGATCGGGATCTTCTTTTCCGGTTTCCATTCTGGCTTCGGTGTTCACACAGCTAGCAGGAGAGGGGAATGAAGTTAGACTTTTCAGTGAGGTGTTAAGATGGTAGCGTGTAACAAAATGGAGTTTTGCACTTGTGTTGATGCTTCTGAAGGTAGGCTGATTTGTGCCTGTGTTTGTTTTTTTGTTGTGCTCTTTGTGCTCGGGTTTCTGTTTGTGTACACCTATTTGAATGAGAGCTGTTAGAATTTGATTGGTCAAATCTACTATTCTACAATTTGGCTATTAAATTGAAAGTTCAGATCAGGCATTTCGTTAAATGGGACATGGACAGCTTGGATATTGTACTCTTTTATAACACTTACAATCTCCTGGAGTCAGTGGCCATTCACCTGATCTAGGCTTATCTAGTTTCTAGTTTAGTTGCGATGTGATAATTTTTAAATACATAGTGGCCAGTCTGATATTTTAGATTAGACGGCTTCAAATCAATTTATATCCTTTTAAAACCAATGTGACTAATGAGCTGAATCTATACACATGTATATCTGCAGAACATGCAGAACAAGCTTCTTACCAGGATCCAAATCTGAATTATTGCTCATATGAGAAACTTTTAGATTAGATTTTGCCTTGTCTCATTTAACATGTTTAATGAAGTGTAATGAAGTTTCCTGCACAACTGACTTCTCTCTTCTCACTTCCTACCAGCAGGGGGCAGTGTGCATCAGCACAGCACCATTTCCAACGACAAGAAGTTCATGCTGGACATGCTTTATTCAAACTCTTCCACCTCCAGTGGCTCAGGGCCACTGAAAAGCCCCAATGTGGAGGACAGCACTCTAGATCTCGGTATCTCCAGCCTGGCCGGTCGTCTCTCCAGTCTGCGATCTCGCTCCTCACAGCCCAGTGAGGATACCTCCAGGCGGGCAGAGCTGGAGGGGCTTGAGGGTAGTGCCCATGCTGCTCGCACCAGGCTGGCAGAAGAGCAGACGAAACGGTTGCGTCCACAGCACAGCATCGATGCAGAGACCCACTCACGGACTCTTGAGAAGACGATGATGACGCCACTGGCCAGGAACAGCAAGGATGCATGGGAACATTTGCAACCCAGCTCCAGAGAACTGCGCATTAAAGACCTGGACTTTTCTGACCTGTTGGAAGAGGAGGATATTGACGTCTTGGACGTGGATGCTTTCGACACGGGCGTGATTAACGGTGTTCCTCCACCTCCTCCTCCACCTCCAGGATTGGGATCTCTCCCTCCACCACCTCCTCCACCTCTACCTCCTGGGACTGGAGGATCAACTCCCCCTCCTCCTCCACCTCCTCCTCCAGTTGCTGGAGGTCTGGGTGGACCCCCTCCTCCACCACCTCCCCCAGGAATGTCTAGTCTTTCTCCATCTTCGATCGTAGATCCAGAGTTTGTCAAGAAACGGAAGACGGTCAAGCTGTTCTGGAAGGAGCTCAAGCAGTCAGAGAGCCCGAGGAAATGCAAGTTTGGTCGGGGAACCGTCTGGGCATCTCTGGATAAGGTCACGATAGATACCAACAAGTTGGAACATTTGTTTGAGTCAAAGGCAAAGGAGCTTCCTGTGGCAAAGGTAACAGACACATTTGAAATATCATTTGGTGGGAATTTGATGGAATGAATACAAACTGATTTATTTTGGCTGATCAACCCACAAATGTTTTATTATTATTATTTATTTATTTAGTTAGTTAGTTATTTGAAAATTGGGTCCATAATTAATGTATGTAATTGAAAATCAGCAATACTGTAGTACCCCTTACGATGGATCAGGGACCTGTTTCACATTTTAAACCCTTACTTTCTTGGTTTTGCAGAAGGGCTCTGAAGTAAAGAAGCCTGAAATTCTTGTTCTTGATCCAAAGAGAAGCAATGCCATCAACATCGGCATGACCGTTTTACCTGCTGTACATGTTATTAAATCTGCTATACTCAGCTTCGATGAATTTGCCATCAACAAAGAGGGTATCGAGGTATTGCACCACACATTCTATCCACAAGAGGGCAGTAGTCCTGCACTTTTTCTCAGAATGTAATTGCCACAGCAATCATCAGCAGTTTAAGCAGTTTGTCCTTGTTCATGGTCTCATTTTTTGTTTTCTATCCTCCTTTTTTTTTTTTTTTTTTTTTTTTTTTTTAAAGAAAATCCTGACCATGATACCTACAGAGGAGGAGAAACAGAGGATCCAGGAGGCTCAGCTGGCCAATCCTGACATTCCTCTGGGTACAGCGGAACAGTTTCTGCTCACTCTGTCCTCCATCAGTGGCCTCACAGCACGCCTGCAGCTCTGGGCTTTTAAACTCAACTATGAGAGCTTGGAGAAGGTGTGTTTTGTTTGTTTGTTTGTTTGTTTTGTTTTGTTTTTTAATCATTCTTCACTTTATTCGTATTATTTTTTAACAGTTTAAATGTACACAATCCTCCAAGAGAATCACCAAAAACACATGCTTAATAACTTTTTTTGTTTATTTTTCCCCATTATTATGGATAGACAAGGGAGTTAAGCATAAAAAATGTTGATGTCATATTCATCTTTGTTTGAAATTCGAATGAAAGTTCCAAATAGGAATGAAGTCTGCTTTATGCTATTCAGGCTGTATTTTACTTTTGCTTTGACCCTCTTTTTAATTATTTCAATCTTAAACCCTGGTCCCATGTCTGGCCTGTTCTATAGGAGATCGCTGAGCCCCTTTTCGACTTGAAGCACGGTATGGAGCAACTCGGCAAGAACCAGACCTTCAAGCGTATCCTAGCAACACTGTTGGCTATGGGTAATTTTCTCAACGGCTCCAACGTAAGTAGAGCGTCTCATTTACTTTGGTGCTGCTAACAAGCCATGTGAGAAAACTGATGCATGCGTCAAGGCCAGGTGTGCGGAACTAAAACCCCAGAGACTGTAGTGTTATACACATGGTCAGTCACAATAATCCTTTGATGTAATTGTCTTCCCTTTCAACGCTTACTCTGCATGGCATGCCTGCTACAGTATACCTGGCTGCTCAGGTGTACTTTTGATTAATCTAATCCTATATGTATGTAGTTTCTGATGCTATATGTATGCTGCATTATTGCTAGTAGTTGACATCCATGATGGGTTCTCTTCAAGGATAAGGACATTATGATATTCAAGTTGGTATCTGATACATGCTTTTAATAGCTGAAACCACTTAACAGCTCTGAACTTTCAGCGAACCTACTAAATGGTTGCCACTTTAACAGTGGGAACACAAGCATGTTACTGCATGTTAAACGTAACCAACCTTTTGCATTTGTACAAATCAGTTTTGTACATATGTTTCAGTACAAAATCCAAGTTATCCATGTCCTTGCAATGGGTGAGACACACAATTCCTATTAAGTGAAACCTTCCCTTAAGACAGGAACAAAGCCTTTTCCTGTAATGTTTAATAAAGATATAGAGGGATCTTTGGCCCGCCTCCATGCAGAACATTTGGAGATCTGCCATCTTTAATTCAGACAAAAAATCTGTTGATTTGGATGTATGTTTTGGGGTCATTCTTGTCAAAAAGTTGGCAGAGGCAATCAAGTCAGGAAGGTAAAGACCTTCTTTAGTGCAACCCTTCCAAACAGTTTGGTCTTATGAAGCTGGTATGTAATTGTTGGTGCCAGTAATTTGAGCTGATTATATAATACCATTAATTTTTCGTGATGTATTTCTGTAGTAACCGATCCTAAATCAATATCTATCCTCTGTCTCCTCTCCAGGCAAAGGGATTTGAGCTGAGTTATCTAGAGAAAGTGACTGAGGTGAAGGATACTGTACACCGACAGTCTCTGCTGCATCACTGCTGTAACTTTGTGGTTGAGAAATTCCCGGACACAACAGACGTCTATTCGGAGATCTCTGCCATCACCCGATCTGCTAAAGTAGGTCTCGCAGTATGGCATCCAAATTTTTCAGCAAGAAGCCTATATATATATATATATATATATATATATATATATATATATATATATATATATATAATATAGAGTAAAATATTATTTGTTTGATATATCTAGTGGATATTTATTGTCTAATAGTCTGTTTTGAAATCTGTTTCATGAGTCGTGCCCGTGTCCTTGACTTTGCTCGGGTTTCACACTTTATATATTGGTTCTTCAAGGTGGACTTCGAACAGCTGTCTGACAACCTGGTTCAGCTGGAGAGGAAGTGCAAGACGTCCTGGGACAACCTGAAGGTAATAGCCAAGCACGAGACCAAACCCCATCTGAAGAGCAAAATGACGGAGTTCCTCAAAGACTGCACAGAGAGGATCATCATTCTTAAAGTGGTGCACAGACGCATCATCAACAGGTGAGAGTGCACACCCTCACTGGTCTGAGGTTTACCTTCATTATATTTTTTACCCTCAGTGTCCTCTATTTACCGTCATGTTTTATTCCTTACACGGCATTTAGAATAGCAATCTCTAACGTAGCCGAAAGTTGCTGTGTCGTGATCACGAGGAACTGTTTTGGATTTCTTTGTCATTCAGATTCAGTACTCTACAATTCACATCATTGAATTCTTCCACTCATTCACTTGCTCGCTTTTTCCACACAGGTTTCACTCGTTCCTCTTGTACCTGGGTCAGCCTTCGTACTCAGTCCGGGAAATTAAGATAACTCATTTCTGTAAGATCATTAGCGAGTTCTCTCTGGAGTACCGCACCACGAGAGAGAGGGTCCTCACCCAAAAACGCAAGCGTGCAGCCCACCGTGAGCGCACCAAGACCCGCGGAAAGCTCATCACTGAGGTTAGAAACGCACCGCAATCGCCATCCAGTTACTTTTGGTCATCGCATTCAGCACAACACTTTAAAATTCAACTTGCAGGCTTGCAGGTCGGAAGAAATGGGCCTGGGTAGGCCTAGGCAATCCCACTTTGTTCTTTGTCCCAGCCCCCCCCCCCCTTTTTTTTTTTTTTTTTTATATAACTTGTCTATATAAGCCTGTATAGCTGTATGTACTTTGATCCACGCTAAGGGGAAAAAAATATGCATAGGTCTATGTCTATAGTTAGGTAATATGAATGATGCTAAGTTGTACCAGTAACAGTCTCAGAACATTGGAACATTAGGTTAGCATTAGCAACATTGCTATATTCTCTTAATGAGTTCAAGTGCTCCATTCCGTTAAGCCTAATTAGAAATTATAGTAGTAATGTATCTACAGGCAGATCTCTGTGGGTTTTACTAGGCCCAGTCGTGACCCATTTAGACCCAGAAAACTTGGCAATGGAGCTTCTGCTGATGCTCTTTAACATTAGACTCATTATATTGTTACAATATATTGCTTCCAAACTCTTCTTAGACCAAAAGAGCCCATAAACTCCTGCTCTCTAACTAACTCACTATGATCATGCACTCTCAGACGGAGAAATTCTCTGGAGCCGTCCCGACCATTACCCAGGAGAGTCCTTCCCCGGTCTCCATGGCAACAGAAGCCGAGCCAGCCCAAGAGGAACACGAGAACATGAAGAACCTTCTAATCGCCAATGACGACCGCTGCAAACTGCGCAGATCCCGCGCTGTACGAAGTAAGGGAACATCACGTAATACTTTTAGATATTTAGCTATAATAAGGTTCAAATTAGATGACGATGATGACGATCAGATTTGATTTGACATAAAACGGTAGAGTACAGAATTAAAGATATAATTATAGATGTATAAAGATGTAATTGAGATACAACTTGGTCTCAGAGGTTTTTTGTCTTAATTGGAGCGTGTTTATTCTAACAGAGCTGGTGACTGCTCACTCTGATATTCCTCCTGCTTCAACCAATCAGGACTCTAATGATGAAGGTAGAGGACATGGTGCATGCTGCTGGTGTGAACTCCTATGACATTCTTTGTATATACAAAGAATCGATTTTTAAAGCTGTTCAAGTAAGCAGTTGTGTTCAACACAGAAGCAGCATTGTGGAGATGAAGAGTTTGTCCCTGAAACATACTTCAGTTTAAATGCTAATGTAGCACCACAGACTGGACAAAGCTCAGCCAAGTTAGCTTATAGTGTATTAAAACTGGACTATTTGGTCTTCCAGACGAACCTGTAGAGAGCTTGGAAATGCAGGAGTTAAGTGATGAAGGTATAACGCTGGTTGCATGAATAATGCGTGTGAAATGAGCGAGCATTTCTGAGATGGTGATATTAATTTGACTATTTCTTGCAGTGTTGATCTCTGTGTTTGTGAACTAACCATGAAGTCGCCCTTCTAACAGCTGAAGATGTTCTCTCACTGTTTTATTGCTGTGTATTAATGGAATTAATTTAGCATTGTGATCCGTCCTGGACGTGCCTTCACTGTTGCTCATTTAATCATTTTTAAAATGGTGCTACACAGGTTGTGGAGGCATTGTTCCATCACCGATTTCTACACCCAAAGAAGACGGCGCAGGTTCACAAGATGAAGCAACAGATGAGATCATGGATCGTCTGGTTAAGTCCGTTACTCAGAATCCTACAGAGAGACAGTCTAGTCCTAAAACAAGGAAACGGTCACGGCTGAACAGGAAATCACGTGAGTAACGTGTAGACATTTACGTTTGAAGGGAACTTGAGGCACATGCTCTGACCAGAGCACCTTGTTTTTGCTGATACTGGTGGGGAAATATGGCGCTAATGATACTTTTTCTGTCAATAAACATAAAAATATGTGACAATATAAGAAAGATTCTAAACTATTTTACTGTTAGACTTATGGATGTAGTTTGTATGAGACCCACATGAGAGAAAATCTTATGAAATATATATATATATTTTTTTATGTAGTCCATTATTGAAGCAGTGCAGTGAAAAATTTATTTGATAATTTTGTAGTATCCTTACCTTTAATTTTTATAGGTTTTTCCTTAACCGTTATACGTTTCTAGCTAATGGGTTTTTCTTTGAAAAGTGTTGAAATTCTTTTGCATTAATTATGCATCTACTAGAGATGAAGCTAATGGAGAATGTCGGGAAAAGTGCTTCATGATGAGGCCTAGGCTGTTATTAGGGATGTATCAGTACAGACACTGGTATCGTGTACAAGTCCGATACCATGCTCATTTACTCGTACTTGTAAAAATACTCGGATACCACTGGATATTATGTGACGCATGCCTAGTGTAGGATGTCACGCGAATGAACAGACGACAGGAAATCAACCTGGACATCAGTCTGGGTGTTTTTAATGATTAATGATGCACTCAACACTAAGTGAGAAATGTCTAGACAACCCTACTGTAGGTGCATGAAAATAACAGCCCTTATCCAGTATATTGTTCTTGATGATCAGCTACTGTATGTCCTGGGCAACGAGGGTTTTCTAGTGAAGACATTGGAACTTGCTTTACTTGCTTTATTTATGAAATCAGGACTAATAGGGTAAAAGCTGTATAGTTTTATAGTGTATATAAAATGCTCATACTTTATTTATTTATTTATTTATTTATTTATTTATTTATTTATTTATTTATTAACACCTTCAATGAAAGTGCATTGCCGACACTTAAAGGCAAAGAGATCTCTTTTCTTGTTGGCATCTCTTTAAAGCGGGTCATTTGGCTTCAGTGAATGTTGGGCTTTTACTTGGAGTGAGGAAGTGAAGAGGGGAAAGATTTTTTATTATTTTTTTTTAATTCAGTGATTTATCTCCATCCCAGACAGCCAGTAATATAACTGGTTCCTGTTCTGTTTTCAGAGGATTGTAAAAGCTCCGTTCTTTTGTGCTTGGGTTTATCATGTAATGGCAAAGAAGTAGGCTGGAACAGTAATAAAAGAAACTATTTGGGTCATTCTGTGAGTTGGGTTGAAGAAATAAGAGAGCACACGTCTGGAAATAGGAGCAGGTTATCAACACTGAATGTAGTCTGTGTGCCGTGCTCCATTCACATGTTGGTCTTATTTTTTTTTTAAGTTTCGAAAAACTTTCATCTGTTCTTTCATCCATTGCCCTTTATGCCTAATGGCATGTAGGGTGACAACAAAGGACTTCCATTACTTTCTGCTCTTGGTCAGCTTTACTATGGTTCCCCAGGTATGCTTCAGGGCTGTTGAGTTCTTCCGCCACTGTTTAAAATGAGGTGTTTTTTACGCCTTCCTTTAGTACCTTTTTAGAATGCTGACCAGTGTGTGGAGGTCATCTTGGTATGGTAGCAACACCAAGCTGAGACTGTACCAGAGCTGGGTTTTCTCCACACTGTCCTGTATGTCAGAATGCTGGTGAATGACCGCCTAAACAAGCAGTCAGCCTTCAGCACGAGGCACCTCAGAAGAATCCTGCCTAACAACATCACCAACCAGAAACTACTCGCCACGTGCAATTAAGAGAGCATGGAAATTGTCATCATGAGAAGGCTATGGAGATGGCCCATGGAGACCATTTGAGGAGAAGACGCCAAAATCGCACAAACTGCCCAAATGGAAGACAGGAGAGAGGCAGGCCTGGAGCAGACATGATGCATATGCAGAAATATAGATGGGTGTAGTGTACATATGACCTAAACTACAGGAGAATTGAGTTCTCTGAATTTAAGTCATTTGGTACATTACCATTTTTACACTTTTAGGTCTACCTCAACTAGTCAGACTGTTAAGTGTTTAGGTATGGAATAAAACACTTGGGGTGGGGGGGGGGTGTTATAGGAAATATAGGAAAACAATTAATGACCTGGTGAAGCGAGACAGCCCGATACCAAGTGTAGTTACTGTTACATCCCTGAAACTTCTTGTAGTGTCTTATTCCACAGCTGTTAGCCAACAATTACTATTTCTCTTTATTATGGATTGACGCATCATACATTTGATCTGTTTATAGTCATGTTTAATGTTGTGGAACATCTGCATCACAAATTCTAGCTGCTATAATGTGAGCGATAACCGGCATCGCCTCACTTTCACTGAAAAACACAATAAAATCTAGCTTGTTACCAAGAAAAAAAACCCCACAAAGTCCTCTGTGCAGAAGAATGTCCAGTGGTGGATCCGAGTGTCCCGAGGCACTGACACTGGAGACTCCTTCTAAAAATGTTAAACAAAATAGGAGTAAAGAGAACTTCACCATATTAATGATCGCAAGTTTTCTTTTTTTAAAAACGTGTTTTTAATTAATTACTATAGAAATTGATCATTTATTGAACAAGGACATTTTATATAAATGTCTGATTTTTCATTACTCCAGCACTATTTTCAGTGCTGCTGCTCTTCTGACCAATCAGATTGGACAATTTTTTTTTTCTGTGGTTATATGAAATGTTTTCGGTTATAATTTGCGACATTTGTAGCTCTAAAGAGATATTTCTCTGAATCGTGTGTGTTACAGTGCGGAGGACGCTGAAGAGCGGTCTGAGCTTGGAGGTGGTGCAGGCACTGAGTCTCAGATGAGAGAACCAGAAATATTAAAGGACTAGTCAAGAATTGGCTGTTGAAACCTGCAAGATCTGAGAACCTGAGAATCTGAGTGTGTGAGGACTTGTTTCTCAGACACCTGTTGCAGATGCACTTCATCTTCCTGTAATGGAATAATGAAGAGACTCCTAAGACTCTTCACAGGAAATCACAATCAAATTAACTGACCTGATGATGGTTTTTTGTGTGTGTGTATATTTGGTACATAAAGTATTAAACTACCAGACATGATGTTTTTATTAATATAATTTATATACAACCCAACGATGATGCACGGTTTAGCAGAATATTTTGTACAGGTTCAAGGTTTTTTATAGTATATGTAGCACATTCAGAGAAGAGTAAACTCGGGTGGTCAAAATGTGACTCTGTATAGACGTTGGGTAGAAGGGAATTTTATTAATGTTGCAGTTTTACACTGAAGTTCTGAAGTCACAATTTCCATTCTAAAAATTAGGATATTGCTTGGCTTTTCCAGACTATTTAAATTAGTAACCACTTATGTGGGGGAATTCTTTAGAGCTAAGGATTATAATCTTCACTCACAAAGAGATCTTATTCAGATTTTAAAAAAAAAAAGTAGGTCATATGGTGTTTTGTTGTGTTTTTTTTTTTTTTTTGTTTGTTTGGTTTTTTTTTTTCCTCTTTCTTTCTTTTATTACTTATCATAACACTTGATAGTTTTGTGGATGCTATAATACCTTGCAGTTTGGTTGTGTTTTTTTAAAATTGACAGAAATCCACATTGCACATGTTAAGTGTCACTCTTACACCAAAACAGGTTCATATGTTGGCCAATTTTAGCTGAGATTTATTATTTTTTTTTCTTTAGGTTCCACTGTGAGACCTTCTCGGTTCACTAGATATTTTCAGTTCAGCAAAATGTTTTTATGGTCACTGCTTCTTTTGCACAGGAGGTTGTTTTGAGGAGTATTCAGCTAGCTCTATGTCACACTGTCGTTATACTGGTGTGAAATTTTGTAATGTAAATGCATGTTTGCTTCATCCTGAATGTATTACTGTAGGTGTGCGTCACTGTTAAGAGACCCAGTCCTTACTCTTAACCACTTCAAGCACATGCATGCAAACTCCTTACTGCAGATGCAAGTTTTTTTTTTAAATCCTTTGACGTGTGTAAATGTTTGACCTTGAACAGTGAATGCAGAAAATAAAGTATCTGAACAGCACCTTTTGTCAAGTTGAGTCATTTTAATTTTCTGACTGTCATTTATGGTCAAGTGCTAAAGCTTAGATGTCTTTTAGGACAAAGAGAGGAACTTGGGGGGAAATGTAATTCATACCAACAAAAAGTTCCAATTTCCTTTCTGAATGTGAAACGCACACTCGGGCTTCTTTATTAGGTATACATGACACACCTCATTCATGCAGTTATCTGGTCGGCCAATCATATGGTAGCAGTGCAGGACTTAAAGTCATGCAGATACAGGTCAAAGGCTTCACATCAAACATTTAGACTGTGGGGAAAAATGTGATCTGTGACTTTGACCGTGGCATTGTTGTCGATGCCAGAGAGAGAGGTTTTAATACTTTACAAACTGCTGATCTCCTGGGGTTTCTCACACAGCAGTCTCTAGAGTTTACACAGAATGGTTGGGGAAAAAAATAATAAATAAATCCATTTAGCAGTACTTCTGCAGGTGGAAACGCCTTGTTGAGAGGGGTCTGAGGGGAATGGCCAGACTGGTTCAAGCTGACAGGAAAGCTATGGTAACTCTCATATCCACTCTTTACAACTGTGGTGAGGAGAAAAGCACCTCCGAGCACACCTGTCAAACCATGCGGTGGTTTTGAGACTGGATTAGACTCCTGTCAGCCAATAACAGGTATCTGATGTTCCAGTGGGCACAGATTCACCAAAACTGGAGAGCTGAATATATGAAAAAGTCTAGGTGATATTTTTGTAATCTTTGAATGTTAACTGAAACCCCATGTGTATCTGTGTGATTGTGCTGCTGCTACATGATTGCATGAATGAGCAGGAGTACAGGTGTTCCAGTCACTGGTTGGTGAATGTAAAAATAGTCTAAGAACCTTTTATAACGGTCTCTTTTTCATAGTCTATGAACTCTCTTTGACGAATCTGTTTTATACACTGCCATTGTTAAATTCGGTCTGGAAAGCATAAGGTCATGGTAGATAAACAGTAAAATAGTGGTCGATTTTGCTCATTTTTTTTTAATGCGTAAAACTATGAAGACGCAAACCTTTGCACACAGCTGTAGGGGAGAGTGGGGCAAGTTGCGACAGTTGTCTCCTAGGCAAGGAAAAATGAGAGAAGTCAGACAAATAGAGATACATATGCTTCTTATAAAGTGAGGTTATTAGAATGCATGTGCAACAAAAAAACATTTCCCTGTTTGTCCACAAGGGGTCGCCATTTAACCACATAACCCACAACAGAGTGCCAAAGAAGTCCTAAGCGCTGTATTTTTTTTAGTTATTAGGTATGCTGTCAGAAAATTTCAGGTGCTTTAAAAAAGAATTATATATATAATTTGTTTAGGCAATTTAGAAATGTTAATTAGACGTCTTCAAGTGTGAATTTCGTCATGAATTTAGTATGTGTGGTATGTGAAAATTACACTGTGAGGTTTGGCATGTGCACTGAGCCACTATTTAGTAGGCTAGTTAGGGCTTTTTGAGGTAGACCTGTGCGCTGTGTGCGCATGCGCATGCGCCGGCTGTACCTTCGCGGAGTTACCGGCGGTCACCGAGGTATTGATGTTGTAAGCCGGTACCGGGAAGGTATAAAAGCGCGATGGAGACGACTGAACGCTGAGAGTAGACCCGTAAACAGAAGATGCTCTCCTTGACAGTGCTGTTGCTCCTCAGTGCTGCTGCCGGTGAGGCTGTGACTGACCGTTATCACGCGGATGGACCGGCTGCGTCCTCTTCTCCTCCTCTGACTCTGACTCCGACTCCGTCCCGCTGCGGTGCTGAGGAGTCCGGGCGTCCCGGGCTCGCTTTAGCCCGCTCGGCAGAGCAACCGACCCCGACTACAGTCCACGGCGAAGCGTCACACCCGCACGGAGGGGGTTATAGGATAGTGCAGTGGGAATGGAGCTACGTACAAACACCGTACATCATAGCCATTTGGCTCCTGCTGGCCAGCGTCGCCAAAATATGTGAGTAAACATGGCGTGTTGGATCATTCTCAGGTAAAAGTTGTCCGACTTGGCCGGGTTAAGTTTGTCCTTGCTGCGCGTCTCTGTGCTTTCTCAGCTACCCAGAAGGTTATTGCGCTCCTGGGGATTACTTTCAGGCGTCGGAAAAGTTGTGTGATGATCATTTTTGGAAAAGCTGTGGAAAATACCCGGTTTTCTCTTTACCTCAGGTGAGGAAGAGAGTGACACAGGTCATTCATACATACACACACACACACACACACACAGACATACATATATATATATACATACACACACACACACACACACAGACATACATATATACATACATACACACACACACACACATACATATATACATACATACACACATTCATACATACACACACACACACACATACATACATACATACATACATACACACACACACATGCATACATATATACATACATACACACACATACATACATATATACATACATACACACACATATACACACACATTCATACATACATATATACATACATACATACATATATATATATACACACACACACACACACATACATACACACACACACATTCATTCATACATACATACATACATACATACATACACACACACACATGCATACATATATACATACATACACACACATACATACATATATACATACATACACACACATATACACACACATTCATACATACATATATACATACATACATACATATATATATATACACACACACACACACACATACATACACACACACACATTCATTCATACATACATACCCCTGCCCTGCTGAAAAAAAGGTCACAAAAATTCTAATGGTTTCCATTACAAATACAATTACAAACCACCAGCTAATCATTTAAACCATTACTATTATTGGTCCTTAATGGTATCCACTAGCATGGATAACATACCACCAATAGAAATCAACAAATTACCAGTAGAAACCCACAGGGACCATTATATTTTCCATCAAAACCAATACAATTCCCATTAGAACCATTAGAACCATGACAAATTCTATGAGGGTTTCTCTTGTTTTTTTTCAAGCAGGGTGGTCTTTCAGTGACGAATCAGATGTGTTTGAGCGTATAATTCAACCAAACTATGATTCAGGAGCACAGTAATTCACCTACACTCACTGGCCTCTGTATCAGATCAGCTTTTACATCTATTTACATTTATATATTCGTTTGGCAGACACTTTCATTCAAAGTGGCTTACAATTGAGCTGAACAAATGACGGCCTGACTCACGAGCCCAATAGAAAACCGGTACTTGAACTCATATCCCTCCGGTCAGTAGATTCTGATCTCGATGAGTGGGCATTTCCTCCAACTTATAGTAGTATCAGTGGGGAAAAATGGCTTTCCCATCACCACAGGTGAGTACAAGAGCACAAGTTCAACACAGTTCCTGCTTTCATATACATACATATCCTCATCATTTAATCAAGTCAAGTCAGCTTTATTTCTGTAGCACGTGTTAAAGACAGCACGTGTCAACCAAAGTGCTGCACAGTCAAATCAAATCTATCTAAGATTATAACAGAATAAAGTTAAGTAAAAACAACACAATTAAGAAAGCAAATAGATTGTATAAATCAATAGAGAGAGAGAGAGAGAGAGAGAGAGAGCAAATAAACAGACCCCATCAATAACAAGACCAAACAAACAGATAGCTGGAGACCTTTCAAGAACTTAAATGCCTTTTTTCAAAAATTGATTTATTAAATGTCTGCCATGGGGGATGGTAAACTATTCCACAATCTTGGCGCAGCAACAGAAAACGCTCGGTGATCTTTTTGAATGTCTTCTTAGAGCGTGGAATGATTAAAAGCTGATCATTAGAAAAGATCTTAAGGTTCTGGATGTGGAACAGGGCAAAGAAGATTGATGATGAATCAGTTGTGTTTACCAAACTGTTCTAGCCTCTTTATTAGATACATCTTACACTTACATTTATTCATTTGGCAGACAGTTCAATCCAGAGCGACTTTCAGTTACATCGAACCAATGAGGGCCTAACAGAGGCAGGTACCAGGATTTGAACTCACAACCTTCCAATCAGTAGACCAGAGTCAGGTGACCACTACCACCGCTGCATATATGCACTCTTGGGGGAAAAAAATGGTACTAATGTACAACCCCGTACATCTTTTGTTCTGTTAGTAGGTATCTTGTACCTTAAAACATTCAAGGTAATTATGTCCCAATTATTATACCTTAAATCCTATACTGTATCCACCCCAGCGAGACGAAAATGTACAGCTCGATACCCTATTTTTTCTGAGAACGTATACAGTATCTTAGTGTAGCCCATCAATTTGTCAGCCCCTGTCCGTCAATGAAAAAGGACCACCATATGGCTACCATTGACCAGATATTACTTGGGTGGACGCAACAGTGTTGTTGAGTGTTTAAACCCTGCATACAATTACTGGTCACTTTTTCATAGACACAGCAGCATTGTTAGTGCACCTTGAAGGTGTTTTTCATGCGTAAATTTGGGTTAATTGTGCTCTAACCCTTCATCGGTGTCAATTTGTTGACCACAGGAGCATTGGATATTTTTGGTTGATGGACCGTTCTTAACAATGCAGTGCATTTAGGTGTTTAAAAACACACACAACTGGATCCCCATTTCAATTTGCTCTGCCATGTATAGTGGATATAAAAAAAAGTCTACACACCCCTGTTAAGATGTAAAAAAAAAAAAAATGAAACCAAGATAAACTAACATTAGAACCTTTTCTACCTTTTACTGTGAAATTTTAACCTATTAATTAAAGTGAAAAACAATAAGAATCATTTTAGGAGGAAAAAAAAATGTACAGTAACCTGGTTGCAGAAGTGTGCACACCCCTAAACTAATACTTAGTTGAAGCACCTTTAGATTTTAGCACAGCATTCAATCTTTTTGGGTAAGTGTTTGGCACATGTTGACTTAGCAATGTTTTGCCAATCTTATATGCAAAAGCATTCTAACTCTGTCAGATTTTCTGGGCATCTCCTGTGTACGGCCCCCTTCAGGTCACTCCACAGATATTTGATTGGATTCCAAACCCTTGAACTTGTTTTGGTGAAGCCGTTCCTTTCTCAGTCTGGAGGTTTGCTTTGGCTCGTTGTCATGCTGAAAGGTGAAATTCCTCTTCATCTTAAGTGTTTTAACAGAAGCCTTAAGGTTTTGTGCCAACATTGATTGGTATTTGGAGCTGTTCATTATTCCCTGCACCCTGAATAAAGCCCCAGTTCCAGCTGAAGAAAAACAGCCCCAAAGTATGACACTTCCATCACCATGCTTCCCCGTGGAGATGTTCTTTTGGCGATGTGCTGTGTTTTTTTTTTTTTTTATGTACCAAACATATCGTTTGGTATTATGGCCAAAAAGTTCAACTTTGGTCTCATCGGATCATAACACATTATTCCACATGGTTTGTGAGATGGGATGTATGTATTTGTTATTTTTTGGTCTTCCTTCTTGTCACCCTACCCCATAGCCCAGACATAGGAAGAATTCAAGAGATTTTTGTCACAGATAGGGAGCAACCAGTACTTGCCAGAAATTGCTGCACTTCGTTTAATGTTGCTGTAGGCCTCTTGGCAGCCTCTTTGACCAGTTTTCTCCTGATCTTCTCATCAAATTTAGAGGGACGTCCTGTTCTTAGTAGTGTCAACTGTCGTTCAGCATTTTCTCCACTTTGTTGATTTTTGTCTTTACAGTGTTCCATGGTATGTCCAATGCCTTGGAAAAAAATTTGTAACCCTCTACTGATTGACATTTTACCTGCTTTGTAAGCTCTTTGTGGCCCATGGCTTTTCCAGCTGGATGTTACCAAGAAGATGTGATGAAAATCCTATAGGAACAGCTGTACTTTATTTGGGGATAATCAGTCACTTTAATTGATGGCAGGTGTATACTAATTAGTATTTAACATGTGTCTGAAGGTGATTCTGAACACTGCCACATTCCCAATTACAAAAGGGTGTGCACACTTATGTAAGTTGGGTGAGTACTTTCCTGGACGCTTGTACACGGGTTGGACATAACGGGAGCTGGCTCGAGTGAATCTCACTCCTTGGCACAGAAATGAGCACACAAAACAGCACTTCTACTTTATGGCAAAGCGTCATGCTCAGTCAGCAGAAAACACTTTATACGGAGACACTGTCTACAGTACTTGTGGACCTGTATACAGGGGTCGAATTGTAGAAAAGTTCCAGTGGGACTGAGCAGGGCTTACCCTGGCAGATGGCAAACCTGTATCCACACAGGAAATATTCATATGAACCATTAAGCTAGAAAACCCACTAATGTTCAAACCTAACTAATGCAATATAGCATTATGAAATATTTAGACAGTGTCCAAGATTATTAAATCAAATACATTTTTACTAAATGTTGCATTCACTGGTAAATAAAATGGTCTTCTCGTTTATTACGTATGTTTTACAGGTGAAGCTGGGCTAGATCAGATTAACGTAGCCATATTTTTCCATTTATAATGTCATTATACAAACACAATAGCATTGTCTTGGCTTTTCAGTGTGCATGTTCATTAGATGAAATACAGTTGCTGGTTATTTTACAGTACTGTACTAGGTGTAGGTTAGTATTATCTCATAACTGCAGTCCAGCCACTCTACTAATTCTTATTTGTTTGACCGCTGTTGTCACATAATAAACTACTCTCAATGAGTGTATATAAAATGATAACAATCGGACTAGATGTAATTTTGTCCAAGCACAAAGAGGCAGAGTGGCAAAATAATTTTGTTGTTGTTGTTTTTGATTTTTTTCCCACTAATTTTGAGTCTTTGGCAATTCCCACCCACCAGCCAGTTCTCCCCATCATATGACAGCTAGCAACCCGGAAGTGTGACGTGCTTCCTCGCAAGACACGTGAAGCGAGCCAACCGCATGTTTTTTACGAACTGCTGCTCATTCTGCGTCACAGAGTGGCGTAAAACAGTCTGAGGAAGGCGCTATCCACCCTCTTCCACATACATGAGCTCAAAGACACCCATGACTGACTTATCTCTCTGTGATTAATAGGGGAGAGAGAGAGTACGGCCAATTCTGCTCTCTTGGACCTCCTGCCACGGTTGGGTTGGCTGTGGCATTATCGGAAAAAGTGACTAATTTTGATTGGTGCTTTACTAGCATTGAGATCACTTGTACCAAATCTAATCCTGACCAGATCAAATCCGCCAAAGAAAACACAAGGGGGAAGTAAAGGAAGTCCAAAATGTCTTAACCGAAGGGGGAAAAAATCCACTGTTCTTTCTTTTTGCAATTTTTGCAGTCATTGTTAAAGTACTGGAGCCCTTCCTGTATGACATTTCCTGCACATATTAAACCTTATCATTAACTGGTGAATGAGCTGGAATCCACCACACAGTACTGAATGTATAGGACTGGAGCTGTCCTGGTGTTAAGTTTGTAACTGAGTACATATGATATTTTTCATAGGGTCATAATTTTGTTGAAAAAAAGGAGTATCCTCGGCATGAGCAGCTACAGAAATAGAAGTCCAGTTTGGTGCGTTTCCTGCTCAAACACACCTGCTTTAGCTCTGCAGTTAATGACCAGGTGTGGTAGGTGTTTGTAAGCTAAAAATAATCAGCAAAATGACCAAGCTGTGCTGGATGCCGACTTTCCTGGATTGTTGCCCAACACATAAGGAGGATACATCCTCCGCTCATCACTCATTTCAAAACGGTGGAGGTCCTCGTGGACATAACATGTCCACGATTGATCGCTCCATCCCCTCGTCTGTACACACCGCACACAAATGCTCACAAAAGCAGGTACTCGGTGGCAGATCAGACATGGCCGACTACAGCTTTAATCTTCTCATGATGCGTCATACAGGAACATTGATATCGGCGGATTGCTGCAGATGTACGACGATGGACACAGTCTGTCTTTTTATTTACTGGTGTATAGTGAGTAAAAATAAACACCGTTGATCCATGTGATCTCACTCACTCACACATCACCTGCCTCACAGCTTTTTACCTTAACTCCATTCCCAATTTGTCATTGTGTTGCTGGTGAGCCGTGTTGCTCGTGTGGGAGTGTTGGGCGTACAGCCCACTCCGTTTCCACAAGCTAACAGAGACATTTTCTATTTTAGACCTCTCTCTCTTTCTCTCCAGACTTCATTTCCACAGGCAACGGCATCAAAATTCACCGTGAATATTAGTCTTGCATTTTGAAAAGGCGGCCATGGAATTATTAATACCTAAAGCACCTGCATGCCGATGTCAGAGCTGAATGTACGAACAGTTTTGTATGGGAACAAGTTTGTATTCCCCATGGTTTTTGAATGGGAAACAAGTAATATACCTACAGTATATACCTACACTATATGGCCAGCGGTATGTGGACACCTGACCCTCACACTCATATGTGCTTGTTGAACATCCCAGTTTAGATTTAATCTTCCGTTTGCTGTTATAATAAGCTCCACTCTTCTGGGAATGCTTTCCACTAGATTTTGGAGCATGACTGTGGGGATTTGTGCTCATTCAGCCACAAGAGCATTACTGAGGTTGGGTGAGGAGGCCTGGAGTGCAGTCGGTGTTCCAGTTCATCCCAATGGTGTTCAGTGGGGTCGAGGTCAGGGCTCTGTGCAGGACACTCGAGTTCTTCCACACCAACCTTCACACACCATGTCTTCATGGAGCTCGCTTTCTGCACAGGGGCATCGTCATGCTAGAACAGGTTTGGGCCTCTTAGTTCCAGTGAAGGGAAAACTTAAAGCATACAAAGACTTTCTAGAAAATTGTGTGCTTCAACTTTGTTCACGGAAGGCCCAAATATAGGCGTGATGATCAGGTGTCCACATATTTTTGGCTATTTATATATATCCTGCAACATGACAACAAACCAGTACATAGTAAAGTCAAGTAAAGTAAAACATTTTTCAGTTTTTAGACATCATCTGAAGAGGATAATGTATGACGATGTATGGTATATAGTGGATATCGGGGGTATATATGTAGTTGGAACATATATATGTGGTTAGCTTTTGATAATAAATGAACATCTCTGAAACAGACACACAGTTTCACGAATGCGGGGACGGAGGCAGACGCACGTGCAGATTCAAAGTTTAATAAGAGTACAAACACAGCACAAAAGACAGTAAGCATACGTGAACAGGGAAACAAACATAAACCACGACCTAGGAGAAGAGAGCGCATAACGTGACAAAACAAAGCCAGACAGTGAGTGCTGTACAAACTCTGACTTAAATACACACAGGTGCTCGTTAAACGGGATGAGAGTCAGGTGCGGGTGGTCATGTGACCATGATGCAGAGGTGAAGTGGCTGCTGGGAATTGAAGTCCCTAGTTCCTTCCGGAGATTCATAACACGCACTCTGTCTTGTTGCTATTAATTACACAGGTAGATGATGTTGACCTGCTATGGCATGACTGCCTGTCGAACCTCTTTCAGTGCCCATGGGATTACCGCACTTCCTTCAGCCTTGCCAACATACCTAACGCAACAAAAACCATACAGGCCTCCCCACTGAATAAGGCTCTAGCATGCCCCAATGGCACAGTTAATGCATGCTCAGTGCCGCTGGTTCCATATGGTTTCCTCTTGTTACAGCTAATATCACTCAGACATGCTTGCCTAACACAACCAGAGCCATACAGACCTTGTATGAACTAAATTTCTTCTTTTTCTTCAATCTTCTTTTTCATTGTGTCCTAAGGTCATGCAGACTTTTGCAACTCTCTGTAATACTACTCGTTAGCTTTTGAGAATCTCTCAGAAATTTCTCAGAGGTCAGAGTAAATAAATACTCACGCGTGTTTTTGTAGCATAGTTAGATGACCTGGATGATTAGCCAGATCTGTCCAAGCTGCTCAAATCATAGCGTTCCTCCTCTGGTTCAGCTCTGCTATAGGCGTGGATTATTTGCATTTATTCATTTATACATTCTGTGTCACGAAACCCAAGTGCTAAGATACGTCACATTACTAACGCTATAACACGGCTATAACATGCGGACACTTATGCCACTATAAGTTATAACAATAACTTTGCTTGTATTTTCTCATTTGTAAGTCGCTTTGGATAAAAGCGTCTGCTAAATGAATAAATGTAAATGTAATGGTGTCTTTCCTCTACTATCGAGCTTTTGTCCTATTGTCACTGGCGGCTGTGGCTCAGGTGGTAGAGCGGGGTGTCCACTTATTGTAGGGTTGGCGTTTCTATTCCCAGCCCACATGACTCCACGTGCCAAAGTGTCATTGGGCAAGACACTGAACCCCGAGTTGCCCCCAATGGAAAGCTAGCACCTTGCATGGCAGCTCTGTGTGAGAGTGTGTGTGAATGGGTGTGTGAGAGTGTGTGTGAATGGGTGAATGAGAAACCGCTAAGGTTAAAAAAGCACTATATACGTGCAGACAATTTGCCATATTTGATGTTGATAACATTTGGACCTCTACGCATTCATTCTTCTAGCATAAGTGTAAGAGTGTGGTTTTAAGAACAGAATTCTTCCCAAATGAAATCCAGACAGCTTTGACTATATGTATATGAAGTGGTCTAGCGGTGCAGATTTCTGCTGAGGAAGCAGGAGCTCGTACAGTCACAGCTCAGCTGTGACGTCAGGTCTTAGTCCCACTGTGTCTCAGTCAAAAAAGCAAATAAAAATGCCCAGATCATCAACTACGCAAGTAAAATAGTAATAATTTCACCCTTAATAACCAGGACATCACTCACAACAGCTGTTGCTCGAGGTAGTGTCTCCCATCATGTCCTCCTGGCCTTATCCTTAAAGTAAAGGTTTATTTAAACACTGAAGGACACTCTCATTTCACATATCTGCATGTCCTGTTTTCTTGAACGTCTGCCAAAAAAAATTTCCACAAGATGCTCAGCTCATTACAACAATTATTAAAAACCAAAACCAAGGTCAATATTTACTGTACCTGCTGCCTGGTGGGACCGATGACGTACTTGTGCCGAGCAACAGCGCCTCCTAAGGGAATCCGTGCGCTAATCTCATCCCCAGCACACGTAAGTCCTGGAGGCTTGTTACAAAAATGGAAAGAAAGAAAAAAGTTTTCCGTATTTGACACGTGCCGTTAAGTCGTACTGTACGCGACCCGTATCTAAGAGGTGTTCCGCAACCTGTAATACATCAGAAAGCTACATCGTCCAACCGTTTCTGTAGCTGTAACAGAAACGTATAGTGTCGTTTGTTATAGGATTGAATGCGTTTGATTCCGTAAAACCATTTGGCTAAGCCGTGAAGCCGTGCTAACAGGCATGGAGATGATTTTGCACATCTAGTATTAGTAAATCAAGCTGGTCGGTTGCCTTGGCGACTGCTGGATATTTGACCAAGCAAATCATTTTGGAGGATGTGTTCATTTCCATACATTCGCATCCATTAGAAAATAATCAACAAAACCAATCCCGTTTGTATCGGAGCGCTTTATATGTGATGCATCACGTCTTGCCTGCATGCCCTGTTCTCTTCGTGCGTTGATAAAGGAACACGGTTTACTTAATAGAGTATTTCATTATGATCTTGCTGTTTATTACAGCACTATAGCTCTTATCTGATTGGAGGAAGCAGGCGCTGAGCTTTAATGGCTCGTCTGCTCCAGAACAATTGCAATCTAAAAGCCTGGGTCTGTTTGTGAAAGTGTAGTTGGGGCTCGGCGTGATGGATAGAGATTGCCTTTCTCTCTCTCTCTCTCTTTCTCTCTCCTTCTCTCTCTCTCTCTCTCTCTCTGAGTGTTTTGAAAGCAACAACCAAATTGGAAACATTGGCTTTTAATTCCACATATTTATTGTTTCAGGATTGCGTGCTTGTGTGTGTATGTTAATGGGAATGAAACGTTGTGTGTGCGAGAGAGAGAGAGAGAGAGAGTTTTCCTGTGCTCTGATGAATGACTCATAATACTGGGCTGATTGATGTGTCCCCGGTGGAGGCGTGTTTGTATGTGTCGTGCTCTGATCCCTCTGTCCATGAAAAGCATGAATAATTACTGCCATTAGACGCTCCCATTACCCTCCTGCTCCTCTCGGCACATTAGTTCTTCATCCTTTTTCCTCTCTCACGCTTTTTTTTTCTTATCTCTTTCTCTCTCTCTCCGTTCATTTCGACTTTGTGAAGGACATAACCTGTAGATCATCATATCACGTGATTATCTGTGACACTATCCATGTGGAGAGTTTCCACGATAGATGGGTTTCACTCTGTGAGATTTGAACCACTTTAGGACGTTTTAAATGACAGTCCTCGGCGGGTAGTCATTAAATCGGACCTGTGTTTAGTGCCATTACCGCATTTCCAAATCAATGACTTGAAGCTAAGCCTCAGTAAATTCCACACACGGCTGGGTTCCTCTTGCGTTAATGTCTTGGTTTAAGAGCAGAGATTACAAGAGACTGACGGCAATATAATTCAGACATCCAATGAACGGATTTTCTAATATTACTTGTGTGTACTCGCTTATTTTATATCACATACACTTGAGAGACAAGGGGTCACTGGTTTTGTTATAGCAGCTTTAAATCCAAAAGGCTATTCTCGAAATTGTGTCCATAATGAAAATGGATGTTTGTTTATTAATAACAAGAAACAAAACTGCACATAGATCTCATTTCCAGTAGGGCCATGGAAAACAACAGTATAAAGGTGTGCAGTTTGAACATGAGAATATAAAATAAATTGAATTCGTTTCAAGTTAAATGACAATAATAATAATTATAATAACAGCACACGATCAATGAATATACAAAGATAGAAAAATCGGACGTTGGTGTTGTACAGGTTATTTGAATGGTTCAATGGTTGCAGCTTTCTTAAGAAGTGTTTTTTTTTTTATTTTGAAAGTTGAAATATGTTGTAATTTTACACCCAGTTGCTCATGAAAAATACATTTTGAAATGTTAATGCACACACACATGTAATGTCATACTGCCGTGTTAATTAGCTAACAGTTTACACCACAGCTCAATTGAATACTCGATTCTGATTGGTCAGAAGGTGTTGATTAGTTTTCTAAACCAGCAGCTCTGACTCTAGTTCATAGAAAATAACAGGCTTATATTAATTGTCCTAATATGTCATTGTTTCCATAGTAACAACTTATACAAGGACTTCTCTGGTAGATGGTCCACAAAAACAGATTACAAATGTGTGTAATTGTTTATATTTGGGAGGAGAAGTTGATTTACTGTTTGTGGAAGGAGTCTCCATTGCTAGCGCTTTGTAATAGTCAGAGTTAAAGCTGTAACTCAGGCCTCAGGTTTCCAACACCAGGCTGGTTAGGGAACGCAACTGCGTTTATACTGTAGCTGATATAACGTAAAGGGTAACTATAAATGGATAAAAAGTATGACGTGTTGTTGTTTAAGAAATAAAACATTTGTAATCGTTGGCAAACTGCTGTGGTATAAGATGGATAAAACACGTCGGGATGTGATGTTACTGTAACGCCGTTTCATTCCGCCTTGTCGTTGATCATTTTCCGATAAGCGCGTGCCTCTGAGTGTTTCAATTCTTACATGTTGCACAGTAGTAATATTCCTGGGTTGAAGCTTATAATTGCAGCCATCTGCAGCTCCATCTCTCCTCTCTTTCAAATGGCCTTTTGTTTAATAAACACGGCTTGTGATGCTGTACAGAACGGTGTAATTAGTTTATAATACGTTTTTTAGTTCCACTACATGCATCACTGCATGTACTTCTTAAGTAACATTGCCAGCTCACTGGTTATGTATTTTAATCAAAGTCAACATAAATATCCCCTCCTGTTACTTAGCTAATGCACAGGCTCAAATGACCTGTAACAGTTTCCTGGCTGCTTCTAAAAGCATATTAAACACTGTATCCTTGTACACATTACATTCTCAAGGGTACCTTAACCTTATTAAGCTAAGTCAGCTCAGGAAAAGTTATACGTTTATTCGTTTTTTTAAAATTAATTCTGTTTTCTGGAGGCACATTTTATAACGGCAAGAAAAATCAAGAAGCAGCTTTGTCACGTTATCTGGATTACAAAGGTGATTTGTCCTCTTCAGCGGACACACAGAAAAGCATCCTGGTCATATTTCGAGAGAGATCGACCGATAATCGGTTTTACCCACATTTTTCCCGATATTTAAGCATTTTTCCAGAATCGGATATCGGTTTTGTAATATCGGATCTACCAATAAATGGCGGCATCTTGTGGGCGTTTTAAGAATTGCACGCAGAACCAAAATTTTATTTTTTTTTTTAATAGATTTGTTAGAATTATTTTTATGTGCTTTTTGTTTTACCTGTTTGTTTACCTCATTGAAGCTTTTATTAAATTAAAGACATTTGAGTAACCATGTACTTTATTTTTTTGGCACTCTTTTGGACACCTCTATATATTGGTGTATAAGAAAGAGTTTTGTTTTGTTTTATTTTGTATGCAAGGAGGAAGTGAAATTGACCAAATTGTTATAAATGAAATGGTTTGTTCAGTTCAGTGGTGCTGTTATCATTGTGTCAAAAACAGAAGTAAAACAACGAATAAATATCGGTTCTGCATATCGGTTATCGGGCACATGAACGTGCAAATGATCGGTATCGGTATCGGTTATAAAAAAAAAAAATCGGTAGAGATACCTAGAGATCGTTTGATCTCTAGGTATTTCATACAAATATGACATCTCTTCATGTCTAGAAAATGTCCCTACCTGTTTGTGCAATTTGTAACTGTTTATCTGAATTGCAAATCCTATATACTGTATTTATGCATTCATGGATTCTCTTCTTGTGTCTCTTTTAGTGTTCCACTTCTCACAGCGCTTCACCACGGTGGTCCCGGAGAGCTGCATGCTGATTCTCTTGGGTCTGGTGCTGGGTGGTGTGGTGCTCATTGCCAGCAAGAAGCAGCTCTACCAGCTGGACCCAGGCCTCTTCTTCCTCTTCCTGCTCCCCACCATAGTGGGGGATGCTGGGTATTTTATGCCTGCCCGCCTGTTTTTCGACAACCTGGGTGCCATTTTGATGTACGCGGTGGTGGGGACTCTGTGGAACGCCTTCTGTACAGGGTTCTGTCTCTACGGAATGAAGCAGGCAGGGGTCATCGGTGAGTTATTATGAAATGGGATGGGAGCATAAAGGTTGAACTGAACTGAATGTTTTTGCCAAAATTAATACCGTACAACGATGAAGAAAGGGAGTAGTTGGCACTGAGATTGTGTCTGTGTGTGTGTAGATGATAAGGTGGACGCAGGACTGATGGAGTTCCTGCTTTTCGGAGCTCTGATCTCAGCCGTGGATCCGGTCGCAGTTCTCGCTGTGTTCGAGGAGGTCCACGTTAACGAGATGCTCTTCATCATCGTGTTCGGCGAGTCGCTCGTCAACGATGCGGTCACAGTGGTGAGTCATAGGCCCTTCCACAAAACAGTGTACATTCGTGTGTATCGTGTGTGAAAGATTCTATTGTAAAGTAACACCACGGACTATCGCCAGACTCTGCGTGCTGCGTGATGTTTTAAATTATAAACCTCTACTCAGTAGCATTACGCATCATTGCTTTGTGTTTTAATGACAAGGTTACACTTTTTACACAACTGTTTATATGTGCGTATTCAGAGTAAGGATGTGTCGATATTATCAGCCCATACCAGACACTGATCCAATGCTGAGATACACCGAGCAGGGGAGTCGACTGACAAACGTCTGTTTCCAAGTCATGCAAAATATAAGGGTGATGACAATGGCATTCCTTAAGATGTGTTTATACACATGACATGTTTTGTCAGGAAAAAAACCCCCAGATCTTCAGACTTCACCTATACTATACGACCAAATGTTTGTGGACACCTGATCATAACACCCATTGGTGGTTCTTTGGCAAAAATTTGGACTCGCACAATTGTATAGAATGTCTTCGTATGCTGTAGCATTACATTTTCCCTTCACTGGAACTGAGAGACCTAAACCTGTGCACAAAGCGAGCTCCATGAAGTCATCGTTCGCCAAGATTGGTGTGGAAGAATTCGATTGTCCTGCAGAGAGCCCTGACCTCAACAATACTGAACACCTTTAGGATGAACAGGAACACCGACTGCACACTAGGACTCTTTACTCGACATGTGTCTGACCTTACAAACGCTCTTGTGGCTGAACGGGCAAATCCCGCGGGACAGTCGCGCTCTGGAACGGGCCGTTCACAAAGCATGCATGAGTGTGATGGTCAGGTGTACACAAACTTTTGGCCATATAGTGTACTCGAGTTCATACTTGAGATGTGCACTGGACTGTTTTTATTTTTAATCCTGTTTGTACAGTTATGTTTTTTAGTCTGTACCTGCCCATCAACTAACTTAGTTGGTTCTACTTTCCAGAATATCAACAAATCAGTAGCCTAATTAAAGCCTGAAATATTAAGCTGATCAGGCAGTTACTAAGGATGCTGTAAATGTATCATGCAACATCTTCGTTTCTCCCGCAAGCTTCATATCTGACCTCTCCATTGCACGCTGGATGAAAGTAAATACTTCACTGTCGTGTGACTTTTTTGATGCGTCCCATATGATCCCAGTCTCAAAAGATCTGTCTCTAGTTTCTATAGTGTGCCTCCTATTTGTATCTGTATTTATATATGTTTGGAACTCATTATCTGTTCAATCTGATTAATGTATCTGTATTCGGTTACAGCACTAACTCACGCCATAAAATATATCAGTGGAGAGATTTGGAAAACACGTCAAATCCGATTTTATACTTAACCAGTGTTTCAGCCTGTCAGATCTGTCCAGCTCTAATCCAGGACTCGTGCAGGGGATCAGATGTACTTTGTAGATCAGTAAGTGTGCTTGCTGTGAGGAGACTCTCATTCTGCTACACCTCGCTCACTGCGGGGAATAGAGTGACTAGCATCTGTGATAAGTATATATAATAAATTCAATGATCTCCCACAGGCAGATAGACATGCTTAAGAACAAGCGCACTTGAGAAAAGAAAGGTAATAGCTTCTGTAGGGGCTGATTCACTGACCCCTTCCTGACTTTTTCACTGATTGTAATCTATCTGCTATCACGCAGTAATAATGACAGAGTCATTTGGGGCTGTACATTAAGTCAGTTTTAAATAAAAGCGTCACCTTTTATGAGAGACACAGTCTCAAGGGATGTTATTAGAAAGGTTTTTCCTTGAACTGTCTTTGGCCCGACCAAAAATCCACACCATAGATCAACTATAAAATACTAGCAGTGCCTTATAAGATAGCGTATACATTAGTAGGTGAAAAACATGAATGTAATGAAATGATAATTAGACAGTATATATTATACAATCAGCTTCGAAAAGATCTGGACATTGACAGAGTTAATGCTATTTCAGCAGTCTACCACAGAATATCATAGTTGAAATAAAAAGTTCAGACTTTAACCCGAAACTGGCTGAACCTTGTAGGAATTACAGCGTTTTCTATATGTGCAAACATAACGTCAATGACTGCCTGAAGTCTGGAACACATAGACATCACCAGATGCTGAGTTTCGTCCCTGGTGATGCTCTGCCATGCCTTTATTGCAACTGTCTTTAGTTCCTGCTTGTTCTTGGGGTGTTTTGCCTTCAGCAAGATTCAGGTCGGGTGACCATTGCATTGCTTTCGAAGTATGCTTCAGGTCGTTGTCCATCTGCAGTGTGAAGCAGCATCTAATGAATTTTGAAGCATTTGGCTGAATTTGAGCAGATAATATAGCCCTGTGCACTTCAGAATGCATCTTGCTGCTTCTGTCAGCAGTCACATCATTAATAAATACAAGGGAACCAGTTCCACTGGCAGTCATGCATGCCCATGCCATAAGATGAGGTGGTATGCTTTTAAGGCTTACCTAGTCTCTTGTAGTAAACCCTCTGTATTTACTTTGGTAAAGGTGTCTCTTGATCGTTGACTTTGACACAGATCCTCCTACCTCCTGGAGAATGTTCTTCATCTGGAACGTTTTTTTTTTTTTTTCACTAGGAAATAATTCTTCTGTCATCAACCACCGTTGTTTTTCATGGTCTTCCAGGTCTTTTGGTGTTCCTGAGCTCACCAGCGCGTTCTTTCTTTTTAAGAATGGACCAAATAGTTGATATGGCTACTCCTAATGTTGTTTCTATTTCTCTGATGCGCATGTTTTGATTTTTCATCCTAACGATAGCTAGCTTCACTGGCAGTGACAGCTCTTTGCACTTCATTTTGAGAGTTAACAGCAACGGATTCCAAATGCAAATGCCACACTTGAAATCAACTCTAGACCTTTTATCTGCTTAATTGTAAGTGGAATAATGAGAGAATAAAACACACCTGGCGTTGGAACAAATGAGCAGCCGACTGTCCAATTACTTTGGGTCCCTTTAAAAAAATGCTTTATATATATATATATATATATATATATATATTTATATGTGTGTGTGTGTGTGTGTGTGTGTATGTGTGTGTATATATATATATATATATATATATATATATATATATATATATATATATATATATATATATATATGTGTATATATGTATATGTGTTTATATATATATATATAAACTATTTACGGACCTGACTATATAAATGCTCCCAGTTCTCAGTCATTGTTAGCTTCTTCCTGCTGCTTGTTTTGGCTTGATTACACACTAATCCTCAGGTATAATGCTACTGATATGATTAGGTAATGTGAAAAGCATTAAAAAACCTTCATATTTACTTAATTTTGACTTGTTTTTTTTACAGCAATATTGTACCGAATCTACACACTCCACAGGGTCCTACTAAATACCTCTACTATTGAGACTATTGAAGAAATATTGGTAGCATGTTGTGCATTTGATACTCAGACTCCAGGGTGAGAGTGGTCCAAGGACAGCTTTATTTTACACAGTGTTGAGTCAATGAGATCTGTGAATTCTTAATTCACCCAATAAATCTCATTGTAGCTATGGGTACTTTTATACAGCCAGTCTGTTCTACCACCAGCCTCAACACAATGAATCATGACACTCTGCTGGCTTTAACATTGACTAAATGCATTTAATGTGCGCATAAACTTTGTTGTGCTGATCAAAACACAGTATGGTGCCTTGTGATTGAGCCATTTACCCTGCTTTGATATGGATTAAATTACTAAAATTGCAAATACCAAGAGCAGACGCTCATCAGAGGCTTTAATATATAATATCCTCAGGAGGTATGAATCATTAAAGGTACGACTCCAGCAGCGCAAGCGCCTGGTTTATGTCTGCTTAAGGGTTCAATACAAAGGTGTCAGCTGTTCTGACCTGAAATCTCACTTTCAAAAGCACCAGTTGCAGTCTGCAGGGCTATTGTAAGGATCCGGCTAGATCCTCACGGGTTTCTCAGGAATGTTAATATAACTCAGCCGGACACAAAGTGAAAGTGCTGTTCTTCGTTTATTACACTGCAGGATACTATAGGCTTACGCATGGTTACAGGTCGGTCATTAGAAGAGGATTAACCGAGTAAAACGTCCCAGAAATGGTACCTTAACATGAGACCACTTGTCAGCACTCGATGTGGAGGTCACAGAGAGTGAGAGCAGGGCGGCGACCACGCCCCCTGACCCCACATGACATCATCATAGCCGATCATTACACTATGTTAGGAAACCTTTTATTATCTCTGACTTTCCTGACTGTTCTCTACATAATTCACCTTAATCTGCTCTCATTGCCCCACCTCACCACCCCAACCACCATGGCTAAGAAACGCCTTCAATATTCCCGGCTGAGATCCGATTTGGAATATTATGAGTACAGACCTAAGTCCCTGGGTCTTTATGCTACATTGTCTTTAGCACATGTATACACATTTTCATTGAAACATCCACTGCTGTGCAAAATGATCCATCCTTTCGTTTGTTAATAGACAGAGTGACGTAATCAGACTTGGGAAGTTAAAGAAAAATAAACTGTTTTCAGGGGGTTGTCCCAGTTCTCACTCCCTACAAACCTCATAATAATATTAATAAAACAATCTTTGCTTAAAATGTCAAAATCTTTAATTATATGGTGAAATGTCAGTTCAGAATCTAAACTCCATAGGAGCACTCTTTATTAACGCACACACAAACAATGTTTGTTGCTCAGTCCACTGTTTCACTTAAGAGATTACTAAAGTTAATGCAGTTGCAGTCAGAGAACTTTGACCTCCTTAGTAGATTCCCACATAGCTTTAGGGAATGAGAACCTGCACATTATTGGCTGTGTGATGGAGCATTATGGGATTATTACTCCATCTCCATCCAAATTGAGCCAAATTAAGGTTACTGAGAGAATGGTAGCCTGGCTTATTTGATTAAGTTTCTAATATCGAGCGTGACTGTGGAATTTACATGACTGTCCTAATTAGGATTTATTTAATTTAGCTATTTGACTGCAAGCGTTCACACTATACAATTTAGCAGCATTGTTTGGAAAGCCTTAATGCTTGAAATGATGAGGAATGAGTCAAAGCTTATTTGTTTTTTGTTTTGTTTCTTGCATTAATCAGTGTCTAAACAATGCACTTGTTTTAGAGCAGGAATGAAAATGACGTATAACTGGAGTATAACACTGTAGCAAACACAGTAAACATGCTTTTGTGGATATGAGGAGTGGTTTAATATCAAGGCAGCAAAGGTGGCAGAGTGTGTGAGCCAAGTGTGGGAGCCAACTTCAGATCTTATTAACCTGACTGGCTGGCATTAATGTAATACTAGATTTAAGTCAGTTTGTGGTGGAATTGAGCCTTTAATGGGTTCATGTGCAGGTCCACTGAGCCTCAGGTTGAGGCTTTATCACCAGCATGTGGTCTTTCTTGCCTATGAGTCATATGACCTGGAAAGAAAATCTTTGGCTGTTACTGTGGCTTTACCTTTGGAGATTTTGTAAGAATACATCGTACAATACATACACCTTATGCTGCAGAAACATGCTGTGAGAACTGCGGATAAGTGCTTTTCTTCTTACCTAAAACTGCTGTCCTTTCATACATTCACAACCCAATCCATCCATCCATCTATCCATCTACCTACCAATCCATTCATCTGTCTATTCATTTTCCCATCCTCCCAACTTTCCATTACTTGTAACAAGTGTGTTGGCTTTTTAAGCCTTCCGTGTCTGTATAACACATGGGGAAACATGTGTTGTACTCACAAGGACTTGTTAACTGGTCTCCAATGGTTTTTTCCTTTGGTCTTGACTTTGACCTCCAAAGGTTTGCTCTGTGTAAATGAAGAAAAACTCATCATTCGTAATAATTTGTGCACTTTTTCCAGTTCTGAGTATCAGCCAGTACCTGATACCGATCTGATTCTGACATCTTTGCAGTAATTGGGCCATCTGTTTGCAAGCTTCTGTTGCCATGTAATGCAAATCATTAGGGACGTAATGGTAGACTGCTTTCAGATGGGTCATGTCACATATTCACATGCAAGATTAGTTTTCTGTCAGTCAAAAATCACACGCATTCACAGCATCACATACGTCGCTTGGATTGGAAAATATGTCAGATCTAATCCGATATCAATCCAGTATTTCAAGCCGATATTATCCTACGTACCGATACGTTTCGTTGAAAAGACTTGATGTGAATGTTGTGTCTGTTTTGCAGGTGTTGTATAAGGTTTATATCTCCTTTGTAGAGGTGGGTCCAGGAAATGTCCAAACAGCAGACTACTTTAAAGGTGTTGGTGAGTTCAGTTTCCTCTATAGTTCTATTTAAAAATCGAATTTTAGACAAACCAAGCGGACCAAGTGTTTGTTTTTTTCTTCTGTTATTAATAAATCAAATTTTATTGGCTCACTGTAAGGTAAGAAAGTTAATGCAGTTGTTTCAATCTTGTAAATCGTACATTATGCATATAATCATACAACGTACTGTTACATTAAAGCGAACATGTTTTAAAAGACTATTTGTGGCCTTTTCAGTGTCAGAGTGTCAGAGCTGTATTCATTGGAAGTTCATGACCATTTTGGCATGGATTTGAGTAGTCAGCATACACTTTAATACATTTTTTGTAAGGAAAAAAAAAAAGGAATCACTTGTTTTAGTTACAAAGGGTAAATCCTAATTGACCCAGCTTTATAAATGATTCCGTTATACCTCTATAATTTTAAATATGGAATCTTTCCTATATCTATTACATAATATACTCTGACAAGGATACTTTATTATTTTTATTTTAGACACATTTCTACACCTACAAGCCATATCTCACTAGGTCTGAATATTATAAAGTCAGTTTTGAAATTCTAGCTTGTAAATGTCTTTTTCAACCAGAATAATATGCCTTTGCCTTGAGATGACAAAAAGTCCAAGCATGATGCTGAAAGATAAGCACGAACTCAAGGCCCATAGCTCATGGCACAGAAAGTGCTAGGTCATGTAAAACAAGTTTACTAACAGGAAAATCGGGGGTCGTGTTGTTCCTGTATTGGTTGCTGTGAAATTCAAGTTATGCTCTTTCTCAGCCTCCTTCCTCATCGTCAGCATCGGTGGGACGCTGGTGGGGCTGATCTTTGCTGTTATCCTGGCCTTCATCACTCGTTTCACCAAGAGGGTGCGCATCATTGAGCCGCTCTTTGTCTTCCTGCTTGTGTATCTGGCTTACCTCACAGCTGAACTCTTCTCCCTCTCATCTATTCTCTCGTAAGTAAAGATTCTCTCTCTCTCTCTCTCTCTCTCTCTCTCTCTCTCTCTCTCTTACTCTCTCTCTCGTACACACGCACACAAAGAACCGAATTCTAAATGTTATAAGTGAAAATGTGTCTATGTGCATGTGTCATGACTCATCTAATGCTGAATGAGAATTTAAGAGTAATGTGAAGAGCAGAGTGATTCATGCCAGAGAGAGTGAGACAGAGACAGGTGAATGGAGCCGAATAAAAGAAGATTAACGGGCAAAGACAGTGAAAAATTCAAGGTCGGGGATGAAGGGGAGACAAAAATGAGTCAAGTGCTGTGTGAAATATACAACATTCCAAATAAACTGCAGTAAGTATAAGAATTATTGTCACCCTTCATAAAATTGCAAATATTGTATACAATATACAATGAACAGCACATGCAGTGAGTAATATTTACTATTTACGTTCAGTCACCACTTTTCCTGTTCAGGAAGATTACAAGAATTGCCTACAAGAAGATATTGCTGCTAAAGGGGGCAATACTAGCTTCTAAGGCCAAGGGTGTACTTACTTTTTTACTCCACAGAAGAATATCACATCTATTGTGATTAATTAATAGGCGCTGTTTCAAAGACGATCAAATGTTTGCTTGTCCAAATACGCCAAAAAAGCCAATGATTTCCATGGGGTGTACTTATTTATTCACATGACTGTATTGAGATTATGGGTGAAAGAGTCGTCCCTGATTAAAGGATTCCACAAGCGACATAAAGTTTGTGAGCTCCTGGTCAAATATTTGTTCGGTATTCTTTATCATTCAGTTCAGAAAATGTTTCGAGCGCCCCCTTATGGTAGTTTATACACTTATTTGGTCTTGCAGTTTGGCAGTTGAATAATGAATGGAAATTTGAAATCGAATCTAACCAGAGTAGGTGTTAAGATCTGCGCTTCTGTGCCAAGCTCCATCTCGTTCTGTCTTCACGTGTGACTCAGCACAGAGACGACGAACTCATCGATGCATTTATAAAGCTGTTCTCGGTGTAAATATATGACAATTTTGTAAAACTGTTGTATAAACAACAGTACATCACTGGAGTTACATGGCACTATATACGCCTTATTGCCACATGATGAAGAATCCAAACAGAAGCATCAGCATGGAGTGAGTTGAGGTGGAGTGTTCATATTCAGTCACGTCAGACAGCGGCGTGGCTAACGTGTCCTTCTTTAAGTCAGTTCGCATGTTATTGTGACTAATTCTGATGCAAGCTTCTTCTCATATTAACATTCCTGCCCCCTCCACTAGAGCATTGAACTCTGCGTTGCTGAAGAGGCTCTGTAGATGTTAATTGTCTATTATTCAGTCAGCTCCAGAATTATTAGCACCCTTGGTGAAGATGTTTTTGTGAATGACATATGTAACTGTAATTATATTCTAAGATTTTGTTTGTTTGTTTGTTTGTTAACAAAACCACATGCTGATCAAATATGGAAGAAAATAGGTGGAACAGTGTCACAATTATCGGCACACTGATTAACTTAAAAGTAGAATATAAATGGGAACATGCTTCAGTTGCATTTTGTTTATAACAGCTTGTAGGGGTGTCATTATTTGTGACATTTTTGTGATATTGCTATTTATTTATTTTCTTATCTTTAATGTAAATAGATTTAGCAATTACAGCATATATATATATATATATATATATATATATATATATATATATATATATATATATATATATATATATATACGTACACACACACTACCGGTCAAAATTTGGAGACACTCGACTGAAATGTTTCTCATAATCTTTATTTATTTATTTATTTATTTATTTATTTATCTATCTATCTATCTATCTACCTACCAAGGGTGTCAATAGATCTGAAACTGACTGTATAGTAGTGTTGGTTGCTTCGGTGACTGTGAACAAAATGTCTGTAAACTGCTAGTAAGGCAGAAAAGCAATGTATCGTTGATGACAGGTCTTAGGGTCTGAATACTATTTGTAAAACAATTTTCTCAGGTTGCAGAGATGGATTTCCCACTATACAGGTATTTTTTTTTCCCCCGAATGTTTATTGCAGAGGTTTAACCAATTTAATAGAGAGACAGAACACAATCTAGGCGACTTTTTCTGATGTTATCATTTTTATTTCAGCATGAATTGATGCACTTCCTCTAACCACAGAATGACCTTCTGTGGCATTGGCTGCAATAAATATGTGGAGGCCAACATATCCCAGAAGTCCCGCACTGCCGTCAAGTACACGATGAAGACTCTCGCAAGTATTGCTGAGACCATCATCTTCATTTTCCTTGGCATTTCAGCTGTCGACAAGTCCAAATGGGCCTGGGATACTGGCCTAATCGTGTGTACTCTCATATTCATCTTTGTCTTCAGAGCCATGGGTGAGATATTATTTGAAAGGAATTATTACAGGCTTTGTCTTCAGTGATTCCAATTAATGTAGGAGTCAAAGCAAGACAGTGGAAAATTGGGTGGTGGAAGAAAGATAGTGATGTCAAATCAATCACCAGCTCAAAAGTCTGTAATTTGTTATAGTGTTAGTGTTTTAATAAACAGAATTAAGCTCCGAGAGTGGAGTGTAGGAGATAACAGCAGGGTTTAGTGTATGTGTATATATATATATATATATATATAAAAGAAGCAAGTGCGACAGTTTCCAGAAGAACCGCGGCTGGTTCTGCAAGATGCTCAATAAAACTTATAGCTCATTTCCTTATAAAATGGCACTAATTGTACCTGAGACTACAAATTTTTTTATTTTTTTATTATTATTTTTTTAAAGCAAAGGGTCGTCACACCAAATATTGCCTTTGTTGCATTTATTACTGTTTACTGCTCTTTATAGTAGTTTTCTTTTTAAAGTAGAAACATTTCATTTGATTATTTTCGAAGGCATCTTTGCTCCACAGCATTTCTTTGCACGGGACTGCAGGTTACTCGTCGGAAATTAGCATAAACATACTTTATTCTCTCGAGCTTTTCATATACCTCTTTGTTAGTGAGTGTATCTAGCTTGTTATAAGCTTTCGTAGTTCCCAACTCTAAGGAGAAACCAGTTAACGTCCAGATGCTTCCTCTTATCTAGCATCTTTAGCAGAAATGCACAGTGTCTCTTCCAAGCTCAGCAGTTTTTTCATCTTTTGTCTAAAGTAGTCTAATGTTACGGGGGGAAAAAAGTCTAAGGATTACAAATCCAGAGATTATATAGCAAACTTCGCAATATGTGATAGTGAGTAATAGCAATGCATAACCTTAGCAGCTATAGAGAACATTCTGGAACTTCAATACAGACCAGATATTATTTGGGTGGTGGTTTATGTGTGTGTGTGTGTGTGTCTGTCTGTCTGGCTGTCAGTATGTGTGTGTGTGTGTGTGTGTGTGTGTGTGTGTGTGTGCACGCAGCAATGCTGCTGGGATTTTTAAACATCTAAATGTCATTGCTGTATTTAGAAACAATCCAGCAGCCCATAATATTCAAGCAACAGCGGACAGAAACCGGCACTGATGAAGGGTACACAAATCAAGTCATACATTGAAAAATGATGACATAGACTCTGACTGTATTACAAGGCGCACCAACATGGTAATAGGTGACACGGGGATGGCGTTTTCGTCTCACATCTCCAGGGTCCCTGGTTCAGTCCAGAACTCGGGTTACTCTCTGTATGGATTTCCATGCTAGGTCTCTACACGTCAAAAACGTTTAGTAGGTGGATGAGCTACTCAAAATTGCGTGCGCGATGACCTGGCATCCCATCCAGCGTGTATTCCGACCTCACGCCCAGCGTTCTCTAGATCCACCTTGATCCTGACCAGGATAAAGCAGTTACTGTCTAATAAAGTGTCCAGTCTTAAACGCCCCAGCATTGCTGCTCCACCTGTGACACAACTGTTCAGTCGGCGATCATTTTGCCGTTATTGTCAGCGTAATGTGTGATTGCCGTACACTTCCAGGTGTAGTCGGACAGACCTGGATTCTGAACAAGTTTCGATTGGTTCCTCTGGAAAAGATTGACCAGGTGGTGATGTCGTACGGCGGCCTGAGAGGCGCAGTAGCGTTTGCCCTGGTGGTATTACTGGACGCGGAGCATGTGAAGGCGAAGGATTACTTTGTTGCAACGACCATCGTTGTGATTTTCTTCACGGTCATGTTTCAGGTATTGTGTTATATTCAGTATATGTAAACACGTTTATATGTTTGTGTATGTGTGTGTGTGAAGGTAATCAGTTTCCTTGCAACACCAGCATGCTGATAAATTGTTGTGATTGCCACCGGTCTGTTGATCGTAATTATGATGAACGAGGGGATTTATTACAATGTCTTGTGAGTGTGTGTGTGTGTGTGTGAGAGAGAGAGTGTGAATGAGTGCTGCTTCTGGTCTGTGCCAGTATCAGATGGGAAAAAATTGATATGCCAATATTCTTCACTCTAATTCACTGTGTGTGTGCGTGTGTGTGCGTACGTGCGTGTGTGTGTGTGCGTGCATGCGTGTGTGCGTGCGTGTGTGCGTGTGTTTGAATTGCCTTTGGCCTGATGAGTCTGCATTTTTGCATCATTATAAAAATGAGTGAGCTTTCAGTCACCATAAAAAAAATTAAAAAAAACAAGCACACTCACATAAGCCTGTTTATCGCTAATGACTAGCTGCTAGTTTTATAGCAGTCTCTGGATGTTAGTCAGAAACATGCAGTTTTTTTTAGCATCTGTCAAGCTACGACTTCATGTTATCACCAACCCCGCCACCCAACACCCCCCCCTGCTATATCAGAGTAACAACATTTATTAATGTCCTTGTTCTAATACATTATTGTTTCTATAGTAACAGCTCATTCACAGGGAATTGTGTATTGGATGTTCCACATAACCTGAGGCTAATAATTAGCATGTTATTTAACAAATAAAACAGTACAGTCGTTGACATGGTGAGGTTTTCTGCAAGGAGTAATGAGTGTTTATTTATGAAAGGAGTCTCAGTGTGAAGTTTTCCACTAGAGGTCGACCGATCGATCGGTTTTGCCGATTAATCGGCACTGATAACCGATTGCTATAGGTTATCGGTAAAAATCCACACCGATAGTTTTTTCCAGTTGCGTGAGAAGGGTCCGCTGTCATTATACAGTACGAGAGCGACCTCTGGAGGCGAAATAAAAGCTATCGCTGATAAATTTTGTTGTGTTATTTGAAGTGTTTTTTGATTCATTTTGGATGTCTCTATTTTTATTTGTTATTGGAGTGTTGCGTTTTGGTTCAGTTTGGATGTATATCTTTTATTTACTTTAATATTTATTAATAGTTATATATTACTATCGATATATTTTCAACTTAGTTATCGGTATCGATAAAATCCACTATCGGTCCACCTTTAACACAATGACTTTGCGAAGTATTGAATGTTATCACCATACCAAGCGTTTGTACCCTGTTCCTCGTTTTGATTCGTGTTCTTTGATCTTGTTTCTGGTTTTTGTGTTCATTGTGTTCAAACAGTCTCTTCATACTGTAGTTGTGAGTGTGTGTGAGATTGGATGCAGGTGTGTGTGATTAGAATGAATGAGTGTTCTGGGAATTACAGTCCATGGCGGCCATGTTTGTAGGCCGCAGTGCAGGGTGGGAAATGTAGTCACTGGTTTGCTCTGACATGACAGTTTACTAAGAATTGTTTACCATGTTTCAAAGAAATTACCAGAGTGTGAGCAGGTATAATTGAAGTAAGAATAAATATTGAGTGAAGCTAAATCTTATTCCAGATGTTTCTCCTGTTGCTGTTTCCCCTACATCACACAGGGTCTGACTATCAAGCCTCTGGTTAAATGGCTCAAGGTTCCTCGCAGCACTAACAGAAAACCTACCATTAATGAAGAGATCCATGAGCGTGTAAGTCAGTGCATGTTAGACTGCTGTCTGTCTGTCTGTCTGTCTGTCTGTCTACATTTCTTTCTTTTTGTATCCCAGTAGTTTTGAGCTTGCTGTGGAAATTTGTGCCTTGCAGCAGCATTGTGGCGATACTGATCTTACTGTCTCAGAGCAATGAATTAATCATAAGAGCTTCTTTTGGCCAGTGTGCTGTGCCCCTAGCTACACACACACACACACACACAGGCACATGGAGTGAGAACGAAGCTGCATCTTCTCGTTCTAGTGCCGGTCTGTTTAGGAATCGGTGAGGGGGTTTCAGCACCCCATCGTCCTCCGCACTCTGAATGTCACACAGCCCCCTGCATGCAGGCTTAGAGAAACCTGCTGAGCATGTAGAAACTACAACCAAATCACTGCATGACAAAAAGAGATTATTTTTATTAGAAGCAGAAACATTTTCACTCGACTAAGCTGACATGGTTGCATGTGTTCTGAAGCTGTTTGATGTTTTTTCTCCCAGATCAGGCTCAACGTTGTCTATTTTCACCCGTTAGCCAGTTCTACCACACCGTATGACAGCTAACGCTTGGGAAAGGTCGAGAGCTTACACATACGTTCTCCTAAACACAATCTTTTCATACTGCTACATCACACGTGCTTAACAGAAGCCCACGATTGGCCAGGGTGTCTCTAACCAACAGGAAAGAGAAAATTTGATCCTTCCCACCCAGAGAGCACGACTTGTTATGCTCTCTTGGACTTACAGCCATGAATGGCTATGGCTTTGTCGGGATTTGACACTCATGTCATACTGTTTGATTGAAACCAACATGGAGTAACAATGAAACGTCATGTAGATCTTCTAGGTCGGGGCAGACGCGAAAGCCATGACGAGCGCTCTAATTGCTGTGCGTTTTCTGTTTGTCGATCTTCGTCTCTCTTTCAGGCCTTTGACCATATTCTAGCTGCAGTGGAAGACATTGCTGGTCTGAATGGTTACCATCACTGGAGAGACAAGTCAGTGCTTTATGTTCCTTTTGTTTGTACAAAGACAAACCTGATGTCTCATTACATTTATAATAGAAGTCCAGGGACAGTTTTTAAGTTGTCAATAAACAGCTTCCAAATTACTTATGATGTCTTATGATGAGTCAGACATGAGAGATTGTCTTCCCAAATCTGCTCTTATGTAGTTTTATCTGACGTTCTAACACGTTCTTTAACATTAACATGGAGCAATTAGAGTAAAAAGTCCTTCTGGTTCCTTACTATTTTCCGAAGGTTACATGGTTTTCATGTGTTAAAGCCTAGAGTTAGGAATTCATCGAAGTTTTACAAAAATGTGCATCTTGCGTCTTTGTTTTTGGCCCAACAATGTCCCTTAGACTTCCATTATAATCAAGTTTCAAGTGTTAAGTTTTCCACCACGGGAAAGTCCTGGGGACAATACAGTTTGCACTTTCTGGTTTCTAGGTAAATCAACAAGTTGCGTTTTTGCCTAATTCACTTCAGGAAAGAGAGAAAAAGAGCGACTGGTGATGGAACAACTGTTTGTAGCTGCTATAATGTGACTGATAACATGAACTAACTTGTTTGTTGTTATACAACATGAAATGTAAATATAAACGGATAAAAAGTTCAATGTGTTGTTCATTATTTAATTAAAAACTGAATTGCTGGCAAATTACTATGGTGTAAGAGGAATAAACACATCTGCTATAGGAAAAGAACCAGCTTCAGAGTCGTAACAGTTACTCAGCTTCATCAAAACACGAGGACATTGATTAGTATCCTATAATAGCATGTCCCTATAGCAGTTTTTTGTTTGGCACTTGAAATAAAATTGCAAATACATATCAGGTATTGGCATTTTAGTCCGGGTAAATTGTTCAAAACAAAGAAGTTACGAGACACTAGATATATACTAGATACGATATCAGAGAAATAAGGGTCTAACTGAAGTGTGTGTGTATAGACCCCCTTTTTGCCTAGAATTTCCAGAAATGTATTCTTGGCATTTTCTCAACCAATTTCTTGAGGAATTCCCGTGAGATGTTTTTTAAACAGTATTAAAGGAGTTCCCACCTACGCTGGACACTCATTGGCTGCTTTTCAGAATATTTTGCTCCAAAAAAATATTTTTTTTTGTAAATAAAATGTTCGTTTTCTAACGAAAGCAATTAATATGTTGGCACAATTATATTTTTGTCTACAACACCGATTTCACACATTTAATCATACACCTTCAGATCAAAAGGTTTTTAAGATCATGAGAAACATTTCTGTTGAGTGTCCACAAACTTTTGACTGGTAGTGACATATATATATTACATGAAGTTTAGACTGAAAAAACACTGATGCATTTCTTTAAAGAACACTGCATGGATGAATAACACAAATGCTAACCGAATTTGACCTTGGAGTTTGCATTGTTATTTTGCAGATGGGAACAGTTTGATAAAAACTATCTGAGTAAACTGCTGATGCGCAAATCTGTGTACCATAAAAGCGAGCTGTGGGAGGCGTACCAGAAAATCAACATCAGAGACGCTATCAGTGTCATCGATCAGGTAAATATCATGTCAGCGTTAGTCATCATTCAGGGATGTTGTTTATAGTACGGGTATATGTGAAACGAGATGTGTCTTTATTGAAGTGTGAAATCTCACAGTTTTTTGGCATGTCGACTCCCAAATGCGAATTGTGCTGCATTGTGTCTCATGACCACTAAGTGGCGCTCCACTCCAATAAATCAACATGCTGTTTGCGGTCTTCTATTCTCTCCATGTGTTCGCTCAAATCACTCACCTGTTATTCAGCATTATTTGTCTTTAACACTAATTGTGAAACACTGGATTAACAGAATGTGTGTGTGTGTGTGTGTCTCTCTCTCTCTCTCTGTTTCTCTCTCTCTATCTTTGTCGGGACAAAAATGAGACTGATTTTTCCGTGTCTAATTAGAGCTGACTAGAGATGTTGAGATCAGTAAAAGAAGGCTCTGAAATCTCCCAGTCTCTGTGATCTCTGTCTCTCAGGCTCCGGAGATGAGAGTATAATCCTCTCCTTTGTTGTCCACACTGACGCCAAAGTGTCTTTGCCACCCCTGGCTCACTGCATGAGTTTGCTACCTGAACAGGGGCACTGCAAGATACTGATCAAGGACACTGACATCAGAGAGAGAGAGAGAGAGAGAGAGAGAGAGAGAAAGAAGGCCTCTGGAGGGTGATATCAGTGTCAGTGCTGGTATTCAGATTTGTTATTAGTCCTCTGAGGGGAATGAGTTACTTCAGGAGACTCATTACAGGGAAGAGCAAAGCTCTGCTTCACATGGCCTGTCCCGCAAAATCACTTCCACCCGATACTGATCTTACATTTGATTTCTTTCACAATAAACTACCCCGTCTGTGTATTATTGAAAAAATGGATATTAAAACGTCTACACAGGCCTGTTAAAATGAGCAGGTTTTTGCAATGTAAAAACATGAAGTCAATGAAACTGTGAGGGGAGCTCCACTCATTCCATAGGTTTTCAGTAGGATTTTGGGATTTCCGTGCTATTCCTGGGCCATTCCAAAACATCGATCTTCTTCATCTTCTGAAGCCGTTCCTTTGTTCACTGGATTTGGGTCGTTATCATTGTGGAAGGTGAAATTTATCGGACAGAGGCTTGCAGGATTCGTGCTACAATAGTTCGGTATTCTGAACTATTCATGATTCCCTGTATCTTGGTAAGAGAGCCTCAGTCCCAGCTGAAGAAAAGAAGCCCCAAAGCATGATGCTGCCACCACCATGGGCATGGTGTTTTTTGGGTGATAATCTCTCTTGTTTTTGTGCAAAACATACCTTTTAGAATTATGACCTTAAAACAAAAAGGTCTACATTAGTCTCATCAGACCTTAAGTCATTTTACCAATTGGTGTGGGGTGATTGCATGTATGTTTTGGTAAAATTCCGGTGGGGTCGGATGTTCTTTCTCACCCTACCCCGTAGCCCAGACGTGTAAAGAAGACAGGAGATTATTCCTGCAGCTCCTTTAATGATGCTGTAGGTCTCTTGGCAGCCTCCCTGGTATGTTTTTATTTTGTCCTTTAGTCGAAACATTTTGGAGGGACGAGGGTTGAGTCTGAATGCAGTTGGTTAATTCTGAGCACGGTTACACAACCCATTATAAAAGGGTGTGCACACTTATGTAACCAGGTTACTGTATATCACACTAAAGGTGAAAAAAGATCTAGTTTTATTTATATATACGTATATATATAAGAGTGTGTGTGTGTGTGTATATATATATATATATATATATATATATATGACAAAAACCTGCTATTTTAACAGGGGTGTGTAGACTTTTTATATTCATTCTACGTCTCCAGTGACTAACAACAATCAATTTGGAAGATCACCAATCTGTGGACATTCTCCTAAATTCAGACCTGCCGTTATATTCGGATAAGCTCTGCTGATTACCTGAAACAAATTGTAACCCTCTATATCATATGAAGCACCGCACTACAAGCTGTGCTAAGGAAAGCGTGAGGTGTGGATATGTGATTTCAGTAGCCTTCAACAGAAAGTGTCATGCAGCTTGTGAGGTTGAGGGCTGTCATTTCCTGCAGCCTTGAGTTTCACAGCACTCAGCTTCCTGCCTGTAGTCGGAGGGACAGTGAAAGCCGTTTCTTTCATCGTTCTTCCTGACCACCCAGGTGACAAGGGAAAGAAAGATATAAAATAGGCTTTCTGGCGACTACAATGGTCAGGAAATCATTTCAGTATTTTTGGAAAACCACTTGATTCACGCTTGCAATGCAACAATCCTCAGATTTCATTTTAAAATATTATTTCACATGTTTTCTTGCTCATGTAAAGCTCATTTATGAATTTGCAATGGTATTATTAGACCTTTGCCTGTTGTATATTATTTTATGTAATGTCCACTGAGTGTGGTTATTTCGTGAGTTGAGAGAAGACAGAGACACACAATGATTTAAAATGCTTTAGTCCTGTCAGGAATGATTAGCTAGTCATTTACCAGGACTGAGTGATCTATGTGTGTGTGTGTGTGTGTGTGTGTGTGTGTGTGTGTGTGTATCTGTAGGGCATAGATGCAGGTCTCATATTATCCATATTACTGCCATCTCAGTGATTGATCCAGTTCAGCAAGAGACTACAAATAGATTTGATTTCTAAATATAAACGTTCTAACGCTGTACACACAGAATAAATGTACTTGACCAACATGTGTGATTATTATGTCACTCCCTGTGGCAGGGTGGAAACATTTTGACCTCTGCTAGACTCTCGCTCCCCTCTATGGCCAGTAGAACGTCCTTTCCGGAGGTGACCAACGTTACCAACTACCTGTGAGTGCGAGCTATAAGCTGACATGCGCTTATACAGTATGCTGTGCTGTAGCTGTGTGGAATGGGATACTAATAATATTATTAGTTAAAATTTTTTTTAAAAAAACAGCAAAAATATTATTGCGTATCGTGTGTGTTTACAGGAGAGAGAATGGTAGTGGGGTATGTCTGGATCTTCAGGTGATTGACACAAACCCTGGCGCAAAGGTTGAGGAGGAAACAGAAACACATCACGTACTGGCTGGGAATCTGTACAAACCAAGGAGACGGGTACACACACGCACACACACTAATCCTCTTTATTAGGAAACAGCTCCTTCAATATACAATCCCCTCCAAAACTATTGGAACAACAAGGCCAATTCATTTGTTTGTGCTATACGCCAAAGAGAGCCATTATTTCTCCACACTTTGGCCTTTCCATCACTTTGGTCGAGGTTCATTTTGTTTCCAGAACATTTGTGGGTCATCTCTGTATTTCTTTGCGAATTCCAATCTGGTTTTTCAATTCTTACTGCTAATAAGTGGTTTGCAGCTTGTGGTATGGCCTCTATATTTCTGCGCTCAAAGTCTTCTTCAAACGCTGGACAGTGATTCCTTCACCCCTGCTCTGTGGAGGTTGTTGGTGTTATCACTGATTGTTGTTTTTCTACACAGCTCTCACAATGTTTCTGTCATCAGAATTGTTGCTCAATACACCAGTGGTTTCTTTCCAAATTGTTGTATTTGCTACGCGCAGTGCCTCTGATTGATTGTCCCTCTTTTCTCGTACTTTTCTCCCATAGACAGCTCTCTGATCTTCATGTATATCCTTTTTAACAACAAATGCAGTCTTCACAGGTGAAACCAAAGTCTAAAACCAAGAACAGATGTTCAGAGCTATTTATCGTTTAAACAATCAAGCTAACACAGGACACACCTGGGTAACAAGAAACACCTGTCAGTCTCGTGTTCCATTATCTACGCACATCTACGCACAAATACAAGGAAATAAAAGCTGAAATTCTTGCTCATGTGCATCTTTTGATATCAAAACCTCTAAAGCGAAAACAAATGAATTGGCCTTGCTGTTCCAATAGCTTCGGAGGGGAACGTGTAGCACTTCTTTTTTGAAACTTATTCTTAGGTTATGACATTATGGTATTTTAGTGCATATGTAGTGCATGTTCATGTCCAATAGTTTGAGATTTAGCCACAGCACTTTGCATTGCTCATCAACTAACACAAGGGTGAAAAGTTTTAGAACTAGGAGTTAAGCAACTAAAAGACATGGGCTATTAAATCTTCAAATATGGCACTTTTGCCTTCGGATACATAAATATTAGCAGTCTATATAAATAAAACATTGATATCCATCAAGGTGTTTTTCAAGTCTCATTGAACTAAAACCTTTCATTTCATTCTGTTGGCTGCATTATTGGATGAATACAAATGCTGCACTCGGTACCAATTATAACCCTTCTCTCTTTCCTCCTGCAGTACCAGTCTCACTACAGTCGCCACTTCATAACGGCAGGCGATCAGGAGAGACAGGACCGGGAGGTGTTCCAGAGAAACATGCGCAGCCGCCTGGAGTCCTTCAAATCCACCCAGTACAAACGACACAAGAAAGACCGCAGCCAGAAAAAGGCAAGAGCTCAGTATCGCTTCAGCCATCTGCTTCTGCTCTTACTGTGCAGGGTCAAAAGCAAAGGCACAGGGCTGATGCTCTTTAGTCACGCCTGGCACAGGGCTACATGGTGTTAAAGAGGAAAAGGTGTGTGTGAGTGTGTGTATAAGAAAGGGAGTGAGCAAGAGTTTGTTCCATTTAGTGCATTTAGCAGATAATGATCTGCTGTACATGGCCCTTATTCATCAAGTTGTTTTCCAGTGAAATCCCATCGTAAAATAAGCGTACTTGCTTACTGAGATTCCACCGTTAGTTTCCGCATTCGTCAGTTTCTTCTTTTGGCATATCTTTACGATCGAACAAACATTCAGTTGGAGCGTGTGTAAATCGGAGCGTAACATTTTAAAAGGCTGAAAAATGCCAGATTTGAGGTTAAATAATCCAAAACGATGTTGTCAATAATTATAGAACATAGCCTAGAATAACTAGAGTAGTATACGTGATAACAGTAAATTTAGCTTTATACAGTAGTTAGGATTGGCACCCTGTCCAGGGTGTACCCCGCCTTGTGCCCGATGCTCCCTGGGATAGGCTCCAGGTTTCCCTGTGACCCTGAAAAGGATAAAGCGGTATAGAAGATGGATGGATGGATGGACAGTAGTTAGGATCTGTGTATATATGTAACACCAGACTGAGGTTCAAGATTTGACGTTTACTCAACTTTATTTATAAAGATATAAAGCCTTATATAAAAGACTAGCTATAAATCAAATTCTCATACCATGTAAAGTTGGCATTAGCACGTTTGCCTGCCTCGCACCTCTGTGGTTGGGGGTTTAAATCCCACCTCCGCCTGTGTGCGTGGAGTTTACATGTTCTCCCCCTGCTTCGGGGGTTTCCTCCAGGTACTCTGGTTTCCAAAGACGTGCGCTGTAGGCTGACTGGCATTTCCAAATTGACCATAGTGTGTGAATGTGTGTGATCGTGATTGTGCCCTGCTATGGGTTGGCACCCCGTCCATGGTGTCCCCCACCTCGAGCTCGCTGGGATAGACTCCAGACTCCCCCACAACCCTGTGTATTATAAGCAGTTTGGAAAATGGATGGATGGACAGACTAATCACACCTCCATATATAACTATCCATACATGCTTACATGATACCTGCGATTTCAGTTATTATGTTCAGTTATTCATGTATTATATATTTCTTTCGAGTTTTCATTTTGTTTGCCTTTCTCATGACATTCATGACTACAGCAAAAATAACGTTTTACTTGAAGCACCCTCAGCAACCAGCACCTCAATCTCAGCCTGCGTTCATTTTTGATTTACGTCTTTACTCAGATCTTGGATAAATGTCTGTTTTACTTTTATTGAGTAACTGTCACAACACCTGCCTAAATTAGGCCGTGTTTGACATGTATTAAGGTAAATTAGGGCGTGCTGTATACATATGTCGTGCAGTAAACAAGGGACTAGTGGGTGGGAGATGTGTCCATGCAGCTGAATCTGATTCACGATCACCGCTTGTTTTCATAAAGTGGTTTCATGAATCTGCCTTTTTTTTTTCTGCACAAAAGTTTCTACACAACTTTTGAATCAGGACCGTTATATATGTGGAGTAGAATAAATGAGTAAAACCAAGTGCATCCTTGCACCTAATGCATATTTAGAGAAGGATTTGAGACAACATGAAGCAAACGTCATAACACACATTTTTCTTCTTATTTTCTTTCTTATTTCCTCGGAAATATTCAAACTGACAGAAAAGCTGTCTGGAAATCAAAAATCTTTCATTTTTCCTTCGCTTTATAAATAGACTTTATATTTTCCTATGTTTTAAACATAAACGATTGAAAAATATTAATTGATAACTTTAATAATCTGTCACTTCGAAACCTTTCATACTGTTACAGCGCAAAGGTTCAGACGCAAAGGAGCAAGAAACCATTGAAAAGCCCAGGAGAAACGTCAGCTGGCAAGACAAAGGTGATATACATGTTCTTAATGTTTCACGCCTTCAAGGATGTCAGGAGTGTGCTATGTGCAGTGTGTGTGTGTAGGGGGGATTATCATATCATTGCTGTTTTCACTAAGTGCAAGGTTGGAAAAAGATCATGGATGAGCATGAAGGTGTAATTAAACGCCCAACACCTAAAAGCCTAAGTATATGTTATACAGGAAGTGGGCCTAGTGTGGGTACGGCTGGACAATATGATGAGACGATATTATCATTTTGCAGAGAAACAGGATGTTTTGGACAAAAGCAAGCAAAGTGCTTCTGAGGTTGTAGGTGAATCCAGCTGATATTCGTTGTCTATATGAGATGAATATATGTCAGGTTATAATAATAATATATAAAACGATAAATAATAATATTTAACGATAAAGAATAATATTATATAGATAAAAGCGTCATTGGACCTTTTGTGATCGGAAATTTGGCACTACTGTTTTACTGGCATGCTGTTATCAAATGTAAATATTTTTATATTAATCGTGTATCCTGAAATATTTCCTGAAATCTACCCGTAACTCTGGCACCTGTGTGCATCTATAGACCCTGTGGTAGTGCCACTAGAGCCTGGGGAGGAGAAGGGAGAGCATTCAGAGCCAGAGAAGGATGAGGATGTTGGGATCACCTTTGTGGCCCACAGGGGTTCAGAAACACCAAAGGCACGACCTAAATCAGGTAATGAAGGAAAAGCCAGAAATGCTAAAGGAATAACACTAGAGGTCGGACGATTGCTCATTTATCTGCAAAAATCCACACAACACAAATTTTGTCATGTTATTTAAAGTGTTTCACACATCAGGAGTGTGATTCATTCCTACAATATACAATACATACATTGTGTATCCATATAGTGGGCTGTCAGCTATACATTTTGGCTACTACGGTTACTATAAGCGATAGCAGTAGCAGTCACTACACGAGTAGTGTAGTGGATCAAAGTCAGGGATCAAATGAATTCTTTTAGTGTATGTTTATTCTTTTTCATTTTTTTTCTCCGTCCACAGACTCAGCCGTTTCAGAGGTGTGTCAGAGCCCGTCTGTCGCCCCCCCGTCTCCCACGTGCGGAGAGAAAAACCTGCCATGGAAGGAAGATGTGGACTCTCTGCCTCCGTGTGTGTCCAGCGAGGCCACTAAAATCATCCCCATAGACCTGCAGCAGGCCTGGAACCAGAGCATCTCCTCATTGGAGAGCCTGGCCTCACCTCCGGTCCTTCAAGAAGCACAGCACCCACACGTCAATCCCCTCTCCAGACTCGCCGCACCCTCGCGGCCTCCCACTTCAGCCCAGTTCTACTTCCCTGGAGGCAAAGACGAGGAGGATGAGAGCACCCTCACTCACCAGCAACAGGAAATGCAGCCTCTCATGTTATCCAGGAGGCAGCTACCCTATTCTCTCCCACCCTCTGCCGCACTACCTTCTGGAAAGAGGAGGAATCCGTGTGTATATCTGAGGAGTCTAGTAACAACGCCACCGTCAAACAGTGTGCCGCATAGCAGAAAACCAACACAGCTGTAGTTTAGATTCTTTCTCTCTTTCTTTATATCTTTATATATCTGCTGCCTTTTAGGCCCTCCGTTAAATCATACTGCTGGCTAATATGATAGCCTCATTCTGATTTTATTTCTTCTGAATATAAATTTTACCTTGATGTTTTTAAAAAGCCAGCATTAAGGTGAAGGAAAATTACGACTCCAAAGACCGGACCTTAAGTAATAACTTGCTGACCTGCAGCACCTGCGGTCTCGGTGCCTGTACAAACAGGGCAGTTCCTCTTACGTGGACAAATCGTTCCACTTTTCCTGTTTTTCTTTTTCTTTTTCTTTTTTTTTTTGTGTGCTCCAAATGCATGCCAAGAAATTAGCACAGAATATATCTGTGTAGACCACATTAACAGGGGCTTTTGGGTGTGTCAATCAAACATGGCTTTCATTTACAAGCCAAACCCAAACTTGACAAAAAAAACAAAAAAAACCTCTTCGGAAAATACTTTTAAACTCCAAAAACCGAGAAAGAACGTCCGATCGCTATTTGGCCAGCTCTATTCTTCGACTCCGCCCATTCATCCGAAAGCAAAACAAAAGCGAGAGAATAAGGGTCATTCAATCCAGCCAAACCTCACTGTTAAGAGTCCAAATTCCACTTTTTGAATGACTCTTGGCTAAAAAGAGCAGTCCGTTCTCCCCCCGATCTGCTCAGAGACCGTGAGGAACCAGTGCTCCGTGTAGACGCTGCGTTCTTATTCGCTATGGGGGACAAAGCCAGGCAGCTCAATAATGCTGTCCACACACACACACACACACACACAACATATGTGAAGTGGATATACTCTATACTGCACGCTTATAGTCACCATGGCTGTAGATGCACATCATAAAAACGCAGTGCGATCTCTTTAACACATGAGCAGGACAGCAATTTATAGCCAAAGGGGGGATATATATACTGTAAGTGCTGTCTGTGCTTCTAATCATAGACTAGCTGTGTTGTTTGCTGGATTGATCCACTACTTCAGTTTGCTTTTAAAAGACGTCATCATAGCACTTTCTATAAGCCTATTTTTATGTCACATATACTGTATTTATTTGACGTTCTTCCTCTTTGGATTAACCGAAGAAGACTTCATGTGAAACTGTCGTATGCACAATGAGCAGTTTGAAGGACCAACATGGATGTACGTATGTAGAATAATAAAATTAAAAAATCGAATGTCCTGTACACCCACTCTGTATGTTTATGTGTGTTTAACAATGACTGTGTCTCTTCACATGCTTCACATGCTGTTGTGTATTTTGTCTGTAATCAGGTACTGGAAATCCACTGTGTAGGAGTGTCAGATAAAGTCTAATACATCTTATATGAGCATTGTATTGTAATCAATCAGTGACAGTATAGACATAAATGCACATAAAAAAAAGAGTTAAAAATATTTATCCATCAATATATTTACTTGAAATGGTGGCAGTTTGGACTGCCAGAGTGACCTAAGATTCACAGCACATTAAATCTCTGTGTATGAGATACTATCCCTTTATGCGTGTTGATTAAATGTAGTATTATATGCAAAGCTTATGATTTGCACCTCAAGATGAAAAGCCATGTAAAACCCAGATTTGGTCATCTTTAATCTGCTATCTCATTGTTTCTTTCTTCTTTTGCTTTTTTTTTTGTGTACTCTAGTGTGTTCTGAGAATATGTTGTGCCTTTAGAAACGAGTCTGGATTGTGCTGCGTAAGGGGCCTTGATATCGGTCGTGCCTGGCAAACAGTCAAGAGCAGTTCAGTGTTGTGCTGTCTCACTTAACCTCGTCATGTTTGTCGAATAGTTTTCCTTTCCTCACATTGGGATTTAAAAAATAAAAATAAAATGCACATATACGATAAGACAGGTGCGGCTGTTTTATTGCACATCGTACGATCTGCCCATTGGGTGTTCTGTTGAAATTTAGACAAAGAGTCTCTGTGCCAAATGTTAACCCTGGGTAGTGTCCAAGAGCGAAGCTAATAAATGAAGAAAGCTTTCTTACAGTAATACAGATGTCCTGTGTGTTTATTGATTATTTACAATCAAATGTTTGTAGCTTCGCATTCACAAAGAAGCATAGCTGAAAATAGTGCTATACTGTAGATTCTATATGTGACTGTGTGTATCTTTTTCCTGACATCATTAAGTAGGACTCAGCTGGTCTGTCCTGTACTTCAGAGATCCATGAGGCCCAGCGAGGGGGACTCCAGTGAATAATGAAGTGATCGTTCCCCTTTAAACTCTCACAGTCCCGGTGGTGCAGATAGGGCTTTCCTTTACTGCACCTCAAAGACAATTCATTGTATTTATGTGCTAATGTGCCATTTTGCTTCTTTTCTAGTGCTGTAAGTCTTCGGCCAGCCACGAGATAACCGGTTAGAGGACAAATGTTAGATTTACATGCCAAATCGCTGCGGTGGGACGTCATGGTTTTCGGATAGACCAAAGGGTGTTCAAGAGCACAGTAATTTGCAGTACGTCTGATTTGTTCCTTGCTGTAATTAAAGGCCACATGAAGTTGCTGTATAGCCTTTACAGTTACTCTGGGGTTTGTTTAAAACACAACTACAGTATAACAGCACTTCTCTGATGATTGTAATGAAGATGACCTAGATATCCTTCCAATGGACTGTGGTACCATCCAGGGTCTGATTTCTGAAATCCACCACAAGACTGACCTAAGGCTGTTACTGAAAATGATTGAATGAGCTACAGTTGTCTCTGCAGAATCTGCAAAATCTTAATAATTACGAATGTATGTATATATATATACATGTGTATATATATATATATATATATATATATATATATATATATATATATATATATATACATATAAAAAGAAGGATCATAAAAATTGTTCAATTTTTGAACAGGATGATCGGTGTAAATTGTTATTATTTTGTATTCTGGGAAACGTAAATATCTTATGTAGCGTCTGAAAGGCAGTACTAAATGAAAAAAAAAGAAGATCGTTAAATGAAATAATGTACACCAATCATCCTGTTTGAAAGTTTACACCCCCCTGGCTCTTAATGTATCGTGTTCCCTTCTTGAGCATCACTGACTGTTTGCACCTTTTTGTAATATGTGTATGAGTCCTCAGTGTGAAAAGATGGATCTCAACATCATATATATAGTCACTGTTAGAAAGTGACTTCCAGAAGATGCTGGAAAAGCAAAGAATGTGCAGGACCTGGAGGATTTTTCTGAAGAACAGTGGGCAGTTTAACTGCTCAGGACAAACAAGGGACTCATGAACAACTATCACAAAGCTTAAAAACAGTCGTTGATCATCCTGGTAACGACACACAGTATTAAGAATCGAGCGTATGTAAACTGGTTCATTTGTGTAAATTCAGTTATTATTGTGTCTTGTGGTCTATATGTAAACATCTGTCATGTGAGATAGCTTATTAGGGGCAGTATTAAATAAATAATACTACTACTAATAAAGGCAATTTTTATAATTCCTCTTATTTATTTAAATGATTAACACACTGCAGATTCTGCAAGGCTTATGTAAACTTATGACCTCAACTGTAGATATGATTTATTAACTCTTCATTCAGAAATGAGGTGGCAGGACTTTCAAATTTCAATGAGCCTCCATTTGCTTTCCTGATTATAAAGAGTATATGAGATGTAACTTTGGAAACAAAAGAATAACAACAACAACAACAACAACAACAAAAGACAAAAAAATTAAAAAACAAAAAAACAAAACAATGAATAAATAAACTGTTTTGTTTTGAAATAATTTCATAAATCCCCCATATTCAGCAACCATCTTCAATGCTTAAAATGACAGCAAAACATAATCCAAAATAATATGCGAGTTCGGTTTTGATTGATTGACAGCATCTCTAAACCAATCATACTTGGAATTATTATTTGAACGAACCAATCACGTGAGAGCACTGTATCTTTCCCTCATCTCCAGCTCACTGTACAAATGTTCAACGGTTAGTGTTTTGAGTTATACATTTCTGCGACACGACGAATTTCAAAGTGAGACGCTTTCAGGAAGTATAGTTAATATATTTTATATCTATTTTTCCTTATAAAAATTTGTTAAATTTACTACCTAACTGTGTGCAAATCAGGACTCAATCCTGGCGGCCAATTTCCGTTAAACGGCTAACGAGCTAACAAGTATCCAGCTACGTATTTCTGACATGAATGAGTTGTTTTTAAACCGAAACAGCTAATACAGACTTTTAAATGAAGTTACTTTAGAACGGACACACACATTTACGACTATTTTTTATATTTTGGTTTGTTTGCAAAAGAAATAAAGAAAGAAAGTCTGTAATATATAAAACACTGGGTAAAGTTGTTACTGTTTTATAAGGCACACCTGCTCATAAACAATTACAAACCACTACAGGCTTCTACTGTTTTCTGGTGTTTTGTAATTGTTAGTTAGATATTATATTGTGTTGTCTAATGCTTCTAGACACATTTGATGGTTTACTAAGTCAGGAATAAAACACTTGTGGCATGTTGTTATAGGAAAATAACCCACAAGTGTGTCGTGTGATGCAGCCTGACATGAAGCAGATAACAGGCAAGTGTTTTATTCCTCTTATACCAGAGTGATTTGCCATCAGAAACAATAGTTATTTTATTCAAGACTGACACGTTATACTTTTATCCATGTATAGTTACATTTAAAGTTGTGGGAAGTCTGCGAGACGAGCTAGTTTGCGTTGTTGCTTGTGTTAAAGCAGCTATCCTTCACCAGCCTCTTTTTTTTTCCTCTCTCTGTTAAAGTTGTGACAAAAAACCGCAGCGGAGAAAGCACCAAGAAAACCCCGACCCCGCGTCTGAAAACACGTACTGTGACAGAACCTACAGCTCGGCGGTTGAGACGGTACGTACTGATCGGTATATGTGTGTAGTATGAATACAATCTGGACATACTACATGTTGGCATTGTCATGTGACCTATGATGTCATAATAACCGCAAAAACTTAAATGCTGTGGTAACTGTATTTTCTTGTTTAAACGTTAAACAAGTTAACAGTGTACTCAGGTGTTATTAAACAAGTACGGTTTAACCACGAGGGACAACGTTTAATATCTATAGCATTTACACTTCCACCATTTTTGATTCTGAAAGCTTTTCCGTGCCAGTCCCGTTGTCTTATGGGATAGCGCAGTGTCCACTGGTTCCTTGGTGCAGAATCTCGGTGGAAGCAGTAGTTCACCCTGGGTATTTCCCACCTACTGTTTTATAAATACTGAGAATTTGGACATACTACTCATTTTGGTGTACTGCTTTTCGCCTACTGTATATTCGGACGCAAGTCCTGAAGACTGTTCCATGGAGGACTGTTACAAAGCACTGCCACTGGAGACTCCTTCCATAAATGCTTACAGAAAACTCGACCATATCAGTGATTAGGCGTTATGGAATAGTATACCTCAGTGTGGTTGAATTCTCGAATCTGATTGGTCAGAAGGAGTGCGTTATTTTTGTATAACAGCACGGCCCGGACCGTGGTTCCGACCGTAACGCGAGTGATAGGTTAATATTAATGTTTCTATAGTAACGGCTCATACACAGGGACTTGTATTTGTAATATACATAATCTAAAACTAATAATAAAATAAAATTTGAAAAGATGTTTTTAAAACAGACATTTATTTAACATGGTTTGACATTTATTTAAGGATGATTTGATTTCATTAGCGGTATCAGAAAAGAAGTAGTATTGTGAAATCTCGGAATATAGTTTTTTTTTTTAAATACAATGCAAAAGTGTGATTTAGAAGGTACATTGGCTCTGAAACTGAAATACAAAGCAGAATTGAATTCATTTCTAATTAAAAATTTCTTTTCTTTTCTTTTTTTGGCCTGACACACCCCCCAAAAAAGAATTAAACACATCTACACCTAAAAGCTAACTTTATTCATTTGAAATACAGACTGAAAAGTATTTTAAAAACTACTGATGTGTGGAAACCGATAGTGACGGGCGTTTCCGCAGGGTTAAGTGCTCGGTGTCATCAGGATGATGCTCAGTAACCTTTGGTACCAAATTTTGGTACCTGGCCTGAGTGACTCCTGCTGAATGGTGTAAGCCTGAAGTAAGTTTGCTATTCATAGCATTCCTCTGTTATCTTGACTGATTGATGAGCTTTCCTGAAGGCTAATGCCTGTGCTGATGCTGTTTAAGTATGTGTCATTCCACACATCTGCCCTCAGGGTGCATCCGTTATGTAACCAAATTTTTTTTTCAAAGAGTTTGTGACGACATGTTTTTTAAGTACCGTTTGCATTGAAATGCTTTTGGAAGAAGCGCTTGTTTGTCTGTAGAAAGGATGCAATAACCAGTTTAATATTATACACTTTATTTAGTCATGCAGTCAATGACTGCCCCCCAAATGATCCCCAGCACGTACAGTCCCCTTCGAAAGTATTGGAACAGCAAGGCCGATTCTATCGTTTTCGCTATACACCGAATACATTTGGGTTTCAGAGAATAAAAGATGAATATGAGATGATGGATTGGAATTTTAGCTTTCGTTTCCTCATGTTTGCATCTAGATGTGTTAAACAACTTAAAACATGGCACCTCCAGTGGCAGACCACCCAATTTTTAGCCGAGCAAAAGATACATCTTAAAGTAAATAACACTTATTCTTTGATTGCATATCCCTTGCTTGCAGTAACTGCATCAAGTCTTTGACCGACTGACATGACCAAACTGTTGCATTTTTCTTTTGTGTTGCTTTTACTGCCGTTTCAGTCTCCCCTTCAGGAGGTGTAATGTATGTTCTACCGGGTTAAGGTCTTGGTGATTTGAATTGGCCAGTCTAAACCCTTCCACTTTTCCACCCTGATCCCCCTGACTGTATGTGTAGTATATTGTGAACCATATATCCCACAGCACGTTTGAACTCTCAGATCTGATTGGTCAGAAGGTGTTGATTAATTTTCTATAACAGCCGCTCTGACAATAGTGCCGTATGCAATACACTCTTTCTAATACTTTATCGTTTCTATAGTAACAGCTCATTCACAGGGACTTGCATGATGGATGCTCAACATAATCTAAGGCTATTATATGGCTTATAACGTGTTATTATTTAAGATTTATGGAAAGAGTCTCCAGTGTAATGGTCAGTGAACGTAAACGATAACAGGAAGTCACTTGTCACGTGGACTTCCCACGTCATTAAATTTAACTATAAAAGGTTAAAAGTATGATGTGTCATTCATTAATAAATTATAACGTCTGTGGTATAAGTGGAGTAAAACACTTCTGGACTGGCTGTTAAAGGTAAACAATCTACTTTTTGGGAGTAAACAGTAACTGTGATTCATATATGGCCATATCACAGCACCCCATTGTGGATTATTTTCCTATATCGACGTGCCCCATCATGTTTTATTCCTCCCTATAATGCAGTCTAAAAACACGGCTCTTTTTTTTTTTTTTTTTTTTTTGAAAATGGTCGTGTGGAATCTGCTGACTGTTCAGTATAACTTCCAGCTGTTCAGGGTTTCGCTCTGTAGGTCATTTGATTCTTTTCCTGCTGCTCTGCTTCACCTTTGCACTGTAGTGCTAATTAACCACATACTGAATATAACTTTGCAGCCAAGCACTTCATCTGGGAGCAATCTAAATGCTGCGTTTGTGTGCTATATCAGGCGACTACCGTAGCTGGTCAGAATACAGCGACGACAAACCTGAACCTCTGTGAAAATATGGTGAGGTTTAAATGACTGTACATTTCATAGGAATGTGCAAGCTAGTCGTACTGGATTACAGATTATAACCTTACTGTGAACTTGTTTCCATTTGTTCATGACCAAGGCAAAAGCTTTATATTTCAGTTTATGTCTCAACAATCTTGTTATTCTTATCAGTATCCAGGCATTGAACAGCCAACAAACTGTAGCTACAGATTTCAGCCATGGTGATGATTGATACTTCAGTGCTAAAATAACCTCTTTTTTTATGGACTGGTTATGGACTTGATTTTTTATCATAAATCCTGTATATTTTGACATCCATCACTACAACTGTCATTGCACTCCTGGTTCCTTATTGTCATTCATTTACTCTACTTTTTAAAAGGTTTGTGTATGGAGGAATGAGGTTTTTGTTTAAGTTAAAAGTTTGTTAAATGAAGGACGCGTTCTCTCACTTGTTTTGCGTACACTGACCTTTAGTTTGATGGACTAATGGATTTACCGGCCTGTAGTTTATAGTTCATCATCATCATCTCATAGTCCACTCTGCGATGAATTTAATTTACATTGGTGCTTGAAAGTTTGTGACTGTTCTATATTTCTGCATAAATATACCTAAAACATCATCAGATTTTTAAACGTCCTAAAAGTAGACAACGAGAACCCAGTTAATCAAATGAGAGAAAAATATTATACTTGGTTATTTATTTATCGAGGAAAATGCTCCAATATTACATATCTTTTAGTGGCAAAAGTATGTGAACCTCTAGGATTAGCAGTTTCATTTGAAGGTGAAATTAGAGTCAGGTGTTTTCAATCAATGGGATGACAATCCGGTGTGAGTGAGCACCCTGTTTTATTTAAAGAACAGGGATCTATCAAAGTCTGATCTTCACAACACATTTCAGTGTCATGTTTGTGGAAGTGTATCCTGGCACGAACAAAGGAGATTTCTGTGGAACTCAGAAAAAGAGTTGTTGATGCTCATCAGGCTGGAAAAGGTTACAAAACCATCTCTAAAGGGGTTGGACACCACCAATCCACAGTCAGACAGATTGTGTACAAATGGAGGAAATTTAAGACCATTGTTTCCATCCCCAGGTGTGGAGAGCAGCAAAGATCACTCCAAGAGCAAGACGTGTATTAGTTTGCGTGGTTACAAAGAAACCCAGGGTAACTTCTACGCAACTAAAGGCATCTCTCACATTGGCTAATGTTAATGTTCATGAGTCCACCATCACCATCAACACTGAACAATAATGGTGTGCATGGCAGGGTTGGAAGGAGAAAGCCACTGCACTCCAAAAAGAACATTGCTGCCCCTCTGCAGTTTGCTGAAGATCATGTGGACAAGCCAGAAGACTACTGGAAAATATTTTGTGGATTGATGAGATGAAAATAGAACTTTTTGGTTTAAATGAGAAGCGTTAAGTTTAGAGACAGGAACATATTGTATTTCAGCATAAGAACCTTGTCCCATTTCTGAAACATGGTGGTGGTAGTATCATGATTTGGGCCTGTTTTGCTGCATCTGGGCCAGGACGGCTTGCCATTATTGATGGAACAATGAATTCTGAAGTATACCAGAAAATGTCAGGACATCTGTCCATGAATCTGAAATGGGATGCTCAACAAGCACATATGGGTGTGATGGTCAGGTGTCCACATACTTTTGGCCATATAGTGTATATCAGCCTGCAAAATGTGATCAGCCAGGGCCTGTCATCCCTGATATTCACCAGCCCTCCATGAATAAGCCTATTCTTTGGGGTATAATTGTAGACTTACCCCCCCTCTTCACATACTCCCTATCCGTAGTGGCTTGGAGGAAATTGCTACTCCATGTGGAAAACCTGTCCACATTCTTCCTGGATAGTTTGTATTGTCAGTGCGCAGTGAGTTGGGAGATATGTGCCCATTCTGCTGCAGACTCACCAACAGGACTGTTTCCATTTCACACCTTTAGTGACTTCATTTGTATTAGTGTGGCAGTAATGGTGTTGTAATGAAGCTTATTATTATTATTGCAACCAAGAAATTTGTCATGGTTTTGTAGGACTTAACAGAAAGCTTCATCTGGCGGACTGTGGTCTGGATGCTGATCCAGCAAAGCATTTCAGCAGATTGAACCGTGCACGTGAAAAATACTGTTGCAGAGCTGAAAAAAGTGGTCATAGCAGAGCGATTCCAGGCATTTTGAAACCTAAACTATCAAGATCATTAGTTACAGCTTGTTGCTTTCAATCACATGCGTTTATGTCACGCGTTTTGCCGAAGGCAGCTCGGAATGGGAGAGTTTTCCCAGATTTCATTCGTTCATTCATTCATTCATATTCAGTAAGTGTTTTATCCTAGTCAGGGTTGAGATGGATCCAGAGTCTATCCCAGCAACACTGAACATGAGGCAGGAATACATCCTGAAATGGACGGCAGTCATTCACACTGAGAGCTAATTTAAAGTCACCAGTCCTCCTACCGGGATGTTTTTGGAAAGGCGGAGGGAGAACATGGAAAGTTCAGGATTGAACCATGGACCCTGGAGCTGTGACACAGCCACTGTGCCACCCACAGATTTTTTTTCCCCCCGATCACCCTTACTTGTCTGATTTAACGAAGTGACAACATGGATCGTCCAAAAATGAAGTCAACGAATAAAACAGAAGGTTTAAAGACGATTGGACAGAGAAGTATACGTTTATTCTCAATCATTAGATTGTCTCGGATGTTTAGAGTTTGTGACGTTCGTCAGAAGTGATGATGTGAAGCACCAGTGTGGAAAAACATAATCACTTCAACCTGACATGTCTGATTTTGTCACAAACAGTAGAGGAGACACGCAGATCAACTGAACAGAAATTTATTTCATATTTGTGATAATCGAGCAGGAAAGTTAATGGCATAAGCAGTCTTTTTCATAGCCGTCAGCCTGTGAGTGAATGGCACCAACAGTTCAATAAGGATAATTACACTTAACTAAGAGTCTTTCCCTTTTTGTCGGATGAAGCATGGAGAGCACAGGAGAACCCCGGACGGATGATTTACAGCCATGAAGTAATCACTAATGATTAAGCATTATACGGTAACTATAATAACCATTCACATGTTTTTAAGCTGGACCTTCACAAGTTGAACACCCCTGTTTTAGACTATAATGACTGATTACGGCAAGTGCACACATTTTTTATTATTATTATTCTTTTTATTTGAAGGAGTACCTTTTCATTTCTTTGCAGGTGAGCTGTGAAGCATCTCTTACACTAATCCCTTCTGTTTGCGCTCGCCTCTAATTGAGTTGAGACTTCATGTCTTGGTGGATTAGCATGGGTGGTGTCAGTCATGTGTTAGTGAGAACATTGTTTTGATAAGTGTGGGAAATAAAAATATTTGTGCAAGAAAACACCCCGTTATTACCCTTGTCAGTGCCGTGCGGGTTATAAAAACGCTGCCCCGTGTTCTAGGCTTCTCTGTATAGATAATTACTAGTTCAGATTTTCACCTGGGAACCATGTTTATATGTGCGTGTGTCTGCATGCGAGAGGGACAACGTTATTCCCTATTGCTCAACACAAACTTATATTGCAAAAATTGTACAGAAGTTCACCATCCACAGAATGTAAGATATCTGTCTGATTAAGGGGTCCAAGCACCACAAGCACTGGAACATTATTGTTTTTGTTAGGACTTTTAAATTTTTTTTTAAAAGATTAAAATTGATCTTCTCGCTGTTTGGGTGCTCGCATTTGGTGGTGAGGTTCAGTAGACTGGATAGTTTAAAAAAACGATCTTGACTGATGTGCACTTCCAAGCCAGAGAAAAGACTTAAAAGAATGTAAATTTCCACATTTTAGACAGTTAGTCGAACTCCCTCACGGCTCTCATGCCTGTGGTTATGTTCCCCTGCCAGTTTTTTACAAACCATTTAGAAAAGCATCAGTGCACATCATGCAAACTTGGATATGTCTGTGATGGTGATTAATATCCTTGATAATCTTGGAATAAGATGTGTCTTAAAAGGGCAAGCTGTTTTTACCCCCATCCATCAGTTTGTGTTGAATTTGGATTAATATTCCAGTGGCACCTCTTTTTTTTTTTTGTGAATCTTACGTTGAGCCGAGTGCATTAATCATTTAATACTGAAGTCAACACAATAGTGAAGGGATTTAATAACAGTGTAGTTGTTCCAGTCGTGAAGGAACAACTGGTTGCCAAAACTAATTTTATTATTGGAGTATTTGTTTTCTTTCCTTCTTTGCTATAGTACCGACGTTGATTCTTCTTACAGGTTGTTTTTCATTCAAATTGTTATTACGATGCGTCTTCTCGAGCTCTAACTGTATTTATCCTCTGCTTGTATTTTTTGTTTTTCAGATTGATCGAGGAAACTGATCGGGAGGATTCACTGACAAGCTGCTTCCCACATTAGGTGAGTAAACTTAAGACATAAAATCATGAACAGCTAGACTGTTTATACTGCACAAATTAGACACAGCACTACAATACCAAGCTGCAGAAATACTGTAAAGCGTTCCTGACAAGGAATCATTTAGTCTGACCAAAAAGACCCAATTCATTTAATATTCAGCACTGAATAACGAACATTCTGATAAAAAAAAAAAAAAAGCCTTGATATTCATCGACGTTAATGATCCAGGAGGTTTTTTTTTCCCATCTGGCTGTCACTGGTTGGCTCTCCCCAAGGAGACGCCTCATTGTGTATGTTGTCATGGCCAGTGTTATGAGGTTAAAGGGTCTCCACGCTTCGGGAACGGACTGGTTTTGACTGTAACAGAAGTCGGGTCTATGTTGGCGTCTGTGTGTTAATTGGCCAAGGTTTGATGAGCGACAGGTGCTAGTTAGAGGTACATTTTTGAGATGATGAGTGATATTTTGGGACAAACTTGCATTAGATTAGCGGTACGGTCGTGGCTTGTCCTGATCAGTGTATAGACGGTTATTATAATCCACATTTTCAAGTATTATAAGTAACATTCAAGATGATGAACACGGTTACAGTTTCATGCTATGATTTTACTGCTGTAGATAATCTAGGATAAAAGTCTCATAGTAATGTTTCATTTTAGCTGTGTTGGGAAGGTTGATTTTTGCTTGGTTATGACTAATCTGACCTTACACAAGGTTAAATGTGTGTGTGTGTGTGAGAAAAGTAGTCACACAGCTGCTTTATTGTTAAAGCTTTGCGATTCGTGGGGTTCAGATCTCATGACTCTGCTAATCTTCTTTGAGGTTTTGTATTGGTATGGAAATACCTCTGAATTGAGTACTGAGCACATAATTCCCGTTACACATTTCTGTAAGGATGATGTTTTGTGTCTACATTGTGGGAAGGTATATTGTCAATAATATTTTAAATCAGAAGGTGCTCAGTGATCTTAAAAGTATTTCATTATAAACAGAAATATTAACTACACCAATATTTGTAGTGCTTTATTTAATTTTTTTGGAGCTACAGTACATTGCTAGTATTGACTAGACTGTTAATGAATCTGTTGATTCATCTGTTTCACATGGCTGTATTTCGTCAAAGCACCTTTATTTCCATAAAGGACTTATTTCTACATTATTTAACCATTCACTATATTTATTCTAACCTACGGTTAGTTCACACTGTTAGGTAATAAGAAAGCTGTGCTTGCTATTTAAAGTTTAATAGTAAACGTGAATATTGCCAAAACCTCATGAAACCTCCAACCTCCAACAGGTTTCATTTAAGGGTTAATTTGATTTCTGTCATCACTGCATTTATGAGTTCATTCTGTCCCAATAAGCCGGTCAGATGGGTGGGGAGGTGTGTTCTGCCATCCCATAATGATAATCAGTCAAATTGCCGTTTTTTAAACAATATAATTGCATTTACTGGTTTTATACCATTATACAAATAATACAGTCATTCTTTTTCAGTCATCAACTAATATTTGATTCTAGTCTAGATTGCAAGTTATTGTAATCTCAGTCGATTATATGTCCTGATGTATCATGTTCAGACATGATATATTTGAATTCCTTTACAGTACCACCACTGTGATGACTCCATATCAAGTTATTAATATTGAATTTACTGAGTTGTTCTCCTTTAAGCTCTTCGTTTCTATAATACAGATGCAGTAACCTTTTTAACAGAGGCCATAAGAAGCCGTCGACTTGTAACTAATACTGCATGGAGTCTTTGCTCTGCTCCTGAGAGTCTATAGAGACTCAGACAGGAAGCCTTTTTCTGTCAGCTCTAAATCTTCACGTTTCTCCTAACGAGAATAGCAGCGTCCTGACCGAGTAATTATGTCAGTGCTAATATAAGGAGAAAAGCAGGCCTCAAGCGTGCTGTGTCAGACCCCCCGTATTCATACATACAGGCCAACTGTCAACACCGCAGCCCAGCAGCTGCCAAGTACCTCAAACGTACACTCTTTTCAGAGGATTAAACACGAGGAGCCGACAGGATATATTTAGCATGTTGACTTAACACACAGTCTTGATTGAATAGCTGTAGGAGGACTGTCGTAACAGGATTTGTATGATGCCACAGTTAATAAGAATTACTGTACTACTATCATTCTTTTATTAAAAAGATAATTCCTTATTAAAATGAAACGGAATGATATATGTATTGCTGTTTGTCAGGAGAACTGAAGCATTACAAGCTTCTCACTTGAACAACCGCTTTATCCTATTCACGGCTGTGGTGGATCTGGAGCCTGGGACACCAGTCCAGGGCTCACATTACACCCGTCTTCACAGTCATTCACACCTAGGGGCCATTAAGAGTTGTCAGTGCACACAATAGTATGTTTTTAGGAGGTGACAGGAAACTGGTGAACCCAGAAAAAAGCCACATGAAAACAGGAAGAACATGAAAATCAGGATAAAACTGGAGATTCTGTAGCTATGAGGTGGCAACACGAACCACTGTGCCATCTCTTTCACTAAAATATGTAGATAAGAATAAATTATTCGCGGGTGAGATGGAAACAGAGGTCAGTATCATCCATCCATCCATCCATGTCAAATTTGAGCACGTCAAATTTTGAGTTCTGCCTGTCCCAACTCAGGACCAAAGAATTTTTTTTACGACATGAGATGATTTTTTACATTTTTGTGCTCGTCGGGTGGCAACGGTCACTGCGTAAACACTCCCACAAGAAATATTCATGTATTTTTATCATCCGGACGATTTCAAAGTTTAACTTGTAACCACATGACCATCAGAAATGACCTGTTTAATCTTCATTTGTTTAATAGCTGTAAATATTCAGCAGAATTTGTCTGAATGCACATCACTGATTAGCAACCAAATATTTACAGTATTAGTGCATACTGCCAGGTCCATAAGTATTTGGACAGTAAGAAAGTTGTTTTGCCTCTGTACACCACCATAATGGATTTGATGTAATTAAAATGTAGACTTTCAGCTTTAATACATGGGGTTTAACAAAAAATAATGCATGGACCGTTTAGGACAACTCCAAATGCTGAGTTTCCTCCTTTGAGATGCTTTGCCAGGCCTTTACTGCAACTGCCTTCAGTAGCTGCTTGTTTGTAGGTCTTTGTACCTTCAGTCTTGTCATCAGAAAAGGAAAAGCATGCTCAGTTGGGTTGAGGTCAGGTGACTGACTCCGACATGTAAGAAAATTCCTTTTCTTTGACTTATGTCAATGTCCAAATACTTATGGACCAGACTGTATCTACCAGCTATGAGTCGGCAGCCATAACAGGAGTCTGAACAATTCCTTGGCTAAAATACAATGGTTGAAAATGTCTTTTCTGATGCTCCTAGGGTATTTTCTGATGGGGCAGGAGTGTGTATGGGATTGTGCATATGAAAGAGAGGGTCTGATCTGAGTGAGGCTCTCACATGCTCCGGCAGGCCTGTGGGAGGAGAGCAGCGGCGATTTTGCCCCTCGCAGAAGGAGAGTGAGAGGGATTTGGTTAGGGTAGTTGGTTAGGGAGAAAGGGGAGGAGCTTGTCCAGGATGATCTAACAGACTCCCTGACATTCCCAGAGTGAAGTTAGGAGTGTGTGTGTGTGCGCGTGCGTGCGTGTAGATCTACTCAGTGCACTCGGTACAGCCTCTCGCACACTGTGTGTTTCTGCGAGTGCTGCTCTGGTACAGGGATTTGTTTATGGTTTAAGAGTGAAGCGTTTATCGAAAGTTATTGAAAGTTGCAGAGTTTTGTGGCTGCTGTGGGATCTACTGAGGGTAAGTGTCTCTGTGTGTGTGTGTGTGTGTGTGTCTCTCTCTCTCTCTCTCTCTGTTTCTCTCTCTCCACCTGTTTGTGGAATTCACTCTGTCCTCTTGCAGCCCCTAATCATATCTCTCTCCATGCCTGAGCAAAACACTCTCTCAGGAGTCAGTAGTGTAACTCTCTCTCTCTCTCTCTCTCTCTCTCTCTCTCTCTCTCTCTCTCTCTCTGCACCTTTTTCACAAAATTTACTCTACGGTTTGAGGTAAAGTGAGTCTTGCTGGCAGTGTATGTTCAATTATTCTTTTCCCTGTTTATGGTTTTATCTCACAATTAATGAAGTTAGCATAAATCCCTGTCATTTCCCCGTCTCATAATTATGTTTCAGTGCCACATTGTTATTGCATGAAGCTCTTAAAATGCTTTTCATGCGCTTGTGGTGTTTTTATGTCGGGATGGTTTGTAGAATTTTGTAAGGAGAACAGATCTACCTATCTGATGTTTTCATGATGGATAACAGTGTTGTTATATTCTCTACCATGCCATAGTGGAGGCTAAAATAAAACGCATATAACACGTATGTTTCAAACCAGTTAACAGTCAGAGGCCAGTGAGAAAAAGTCAGACCGAGGAGGATAGCAAAGTGAATCGGTTGTTAAAATAATGGCTTGAAATGAATGCCTATTGAGCTTTTGTCCTTGACAGTGGAATAAAATAAATCTCATGTCATTGCTTTCAGTAGACTGCCACCCTCAATTTCACACCTCCCTCCCTGTTACTTTGTCATTGTTTCTCCCTGTCTCCTCTGTCTGATTTAGACCTTTTTCTGGACTGTCCCATTCCCACTGTCATCATTAAGCACTATTTCAAGGGCAGGGTGAAGAAGTCAAACACTATAGCATTTAAAAAAAAAAAAAAATCTAAATCGCATTCAGGCTTGCTGCTGGATGTAAGGTCGCCCTCTTTGGTAGAAAGATTCCATTGCAAGCTCCTCATGGTAGAACATTTTGTAACGTCGGTTATGCTGCGCACTTTTAAACAATTACTTAATTTAACTGACAAGTGCAAGAGGCACAGAATTTAGGGTTGCATCCCAAACAGCATTCTCTCTGAGACTCGGAGGATGTAATTATGTACAACCTCTCAACAAGTGCTTGTCTTTAGGCTTGTTAGCACACTACTATTGGTTATTTGTGGTTTATTGTGATCTCGCAATGCTACGGTCAAAACAAAGATGCTTTCTAGCTTTCTAGCCTTAGCTAGTTCCCCTTTTTTAAAGGGAACGACTTCTCTCTATGCTGTCCCTTCTGTTGAGTATGCATGCACACTACATAGGGTATAACCTAATGGCATCAAAGTGTACCAAGTGCACTACAAGTAAATAAGAACACTTTTTGACATAGAAGAAAAAGCAAATAAGTGCCTTCTCGAAATGAACTACTTGCATTATCGCATGTTTTATAAAATATAATTCTACAACAAATTATGAGATATATTATACCATATATCATTTGTGTTTATTCAGCCTCCATTTTCTGTCTCAAGTGATGAGGGTCATTTAACATGTAGAATAACATGTAGATTTTTTGGTTTTTGAAAAAAAGAAAGAGAAGAATAGTTATCTTTGCTTGTCTTTGGTGCTTTTGTGTGTTTTTTATAAGTGTAGATCCTCCATATACTTGTTTTTTTTTGTGTGTGTGTATGGGGAGGTATAAGGTACAGGTATTGTCCCTGGGTGATTTATCAAGGTCTACAGCTGGATTTGAAGATACAGCCTCTGATCCAGACTACACGAGGCACTGAGAGTGTGGGAATGTTAACATTGCTCTCTTCACTTTCTCTCTCTCTCTCTCTCTCTCTCTCTTTCTCTCTCTCTCTCAGTCACTCTGTGTCTCTGTGTTTTTCACACTCACTCCCTGATTAACTCTTGAGAAAGGAGAGGAATGGGATAAGAGCCCAGGCCCACTGCAGAGCGAGAGAAAGAGAGAGGAAGGAGGGAGAGGCTGGGGCACAGGATAATACTGCTCATCCATACAGAATGATGGAGTGATTGAGTGTCAGTGCTGCTTGCTGACTTTCACTTCTCCTGCAGGAACTCTTGCCTGTTCCTTCCTCTTGCTCCTCAGCTGCACCTTTACTTGATGTTGTGGGAAACGTTCCAGTGTTGACATCACCATTCTCAAGCAGATATTGCCTCATGGGGAAAATATCCTAACTCTAGGTTAAACCCCTCATTTTTCAGCACAGTCACATGGAATGTGTCTTTTAAAAAAATATATAATTTTTTTATTTAATCGCTCACACTCTGTGTCACTCTTTCTGCTCGGAGCCGTTGAATTCAAACAGTGCCGTGTTCTCACATTTTGATCTAATCTAATAAGTGTATGTAATAGGCTGTGGACAAGTTGTTCTTGCCAGTACTGAACCCAAACCAGTTCAGATCCTTCAGCAGCCAGATTCACATCCAATATCAGTAACAATATCAGTAGCACTCCAGTCTAGGTACATTATGGACCTACTCAGGGGTGGATAAAATCATAAATTAATTAGCTACCACAATAGGCAAAGGAAAAGCTTCAGTGTGCTGCCCAGTCTTGAGGTTAGGTTTCCCTGGAAACTGACTAGGCCAAAAAGTGATAAGTTGGCTAACATTTCAGCTATGAGACATGGTGTTGTGTCCTCGCAGTGCACATAAATGATATTATTTAAGTCTGGCTAGCTTCTTTATTCACCTGTTAATACGATTAACCATATGGTGACTTCTGGTGAATGCTCTGTACGTTATTTTCTCTGTTTCATTGGTGTTTCCATGTAACTGTGTCTTCCTGATTTGGAAAAAATGTCTGCCGTCCCCACACAATAATTAGTCCAACTGTCAGGACTGGTTTCAGTATTCTAAATAATGCACTATAGTTAGAGCATCAAGGTGCGTCACAGCAAACCGAAGTGTGCTTACTTGAACAGTGCTTACTTATTAAATGAATACATTCATCTCGCGAAAGTCAATAAGGAGTAGGCCGCTTTATTTTTTGTCTTTTTCTAATTGTTGAACCTATTTGAATAAAAAATGAATTTTCAAAAAAAGTAATGATATTAGCAATATTTCAGAAAAGTGTATCATGACATAATTGATCACAATATTGATATTCAATTCAATTCAATTTTATTTGTATAGCGCTTTTTACAACGGTCATTGTCTCAAAGGAGCTTTACAGAAACGTATAAACATGGGATACAGATTTTAAGTGTGTGAATTTATACCAATTGAGCGAGCCGGTGGCGACGGTGGTGAGGAAAAACACCCTAAGATGATATGAGGAAGAAACCTTGAGAGGAACCAGACTCAGAAGGGAACCCGTCCTCATCTGGGTAACACCGGATAGTAAAAGAAAGTTCATTATGGTTTGAGATGATATATGATATGAAAGAGAGCTGGATTTCTTCAACACATGGGAAAGCCCTGAGTGACAAACATATTAAATGAATAAATAGAGTCCTGGTTAAATTTATCCTTTAAAGGTGAAAGGTCATATCAGGCTTTCCACTAGATTTTGGAGCGTGGCTCTGGGGATGTGTGATCATTCAGCTACAAGAGCATTAGTGAGGTCAGGCACTGATTTCAGGTGAGGAGGCCTGGGGTTCAGTCAGTGTTCCAGTTCATCCCAAATGTGTTTAGTTGAGTTGAGGACAGGGCACTGTGCAGGACACTCGTGTTCTTCTACAACAGCCTTGGCCAACCTTGTCTTCATGGAGCTCGCTTTGTGCAGAGGACCAATCACTGCCATGCTGGAACAGGTTTGGATCTCTTGGTTCCAGTGAAGGGAAACTGTAATGCTGCCTCATATTACAAAGACATTTTGTACAATTCCATGCTTTCAGCTTTCAATGTGGGAACAGTTTGGGGAAAACCACGTGTGTGTGTGTGTGTGTGTGTGTGTGTGATGGACATCAAGTGTATCGGCAGAGTCCATTCAGCTTTAATATCTTTAATATCACAGGATGATTCGTCGCACTTCAGTCTTGTGTGTTTTTAAAGTACGTGCTCTGTGATTCAGCTGTTCGTGTTTCCTCAAGTTTCCTCCTATCACAACTAATCTGGTTATTTCCTGAAAGCAATGACTTGCTTTAAGTAAAACAGAATCCCTGCATGTTTTTGCTCCTCTTAGAAAGAATGATTTTTTTTCAATTAACAAAGTATATAGAGCATTAAACCTGAACCAGGATTATATACATATTGCTCTGGAACAAATTACATCCTTAAATGTAGTATGTAAGGCTTTTAATTATCTGTTTGCATTATTATTTTTTTGTTTAGGAAGAATGCCTGGATTTAATTACTTTGTCACTGTTATTGTAAGTAAACAGCAAGCAGACATAGAAGTGGAAGCGGTAAAAGAGTGAAAGAGAAGATTCTGCATGACTGTTTCTGAAAGTATTTAACACTCCGTCGAGGGTGAATTTGTTCTTCTTTACTGACTTTGACTTTGCAACACTGACTCTTTCTCTCTTTTTCTCTCTTCTTCCCTGATTTATTAGACCATCATGGTTTCTCATGTCTTTGTGTAGCCTGTCTCTTGCCACATCTCTTCACTCTTTTTATTCTCTGCTGCACGGATGATGTATCTGACGTATGTTTTACACGTGCCTCGCAGTGTAATCAGAAGTGTGCTTTGAGTATGCCTTGCGTGAGTCATGCAGTCGTTTTAGCAATAGCACTCATCCAGATCACAGTGATGAAAACAAAATATATGCAAAGTGTTAACAGTATCCCCGGCTCTGTTTGGATTTGTTTTGTCATTTGTCAGTTTGTATTTGAATAGATTATATTCACTTCTACAAAGTTGCGATCAAAATGATACAACCCCCATTGCAAATCAGGTTTATTGTCAGAAGTGACAGACTTTCAGCTGTTTGCGATGAACAAATCAAACAAAAGCAATCGAAATAGTTCAACACAGCGAATGCTTCAAGTGGTTTCCCCGAATTCAACTGAAAATCGATTGCAACTGTATTTAGCCTTCCTTTTCAGAGCCTAACTACACGATGAAACCAAACTATTTACAAATGGTACGAATGACCACAACTGAAGAGTTTTATTCAGATGTTAGCTTGATCTTACGAGGTCACAGTTTGGGCCAGTGTGGACAACTCTTTTCTCTTTGAGCCAGTGCAAGCTCAAAATGTCTCTACAAATTGACAGATGACTCCATAGACTAATTTGCATCTTAATCATGTTTATTTGCATAGCAAAACATGTTTCATGAAGACGGAAGATTTTCTGAAAACAGAATAGAATAAGTGTTATCAGAATATACAAAAATATGGATTAGAACATTTATCATAGAAAGACATTGTTGTTGGTCATGGCAACACAAAGAAATGGTAGTGTTCACTTCCAGTCAGCCTGATTAGAATGACTGGCAGTCCCGTGTAGTCTCCATGTAAAACTGAGGCATTAAAAATGCCCTTGCCAAGCAGCATTCCCTCGAGCCTGAATACACAAGGTGTTTCCTTAATCTTCCCTCTGATGCAACTCCGCAAGATAGTCTAGATGAGTCTGGTTCTATTTATATCTCCAGCTCATCTTTCCTAAACATGACTTCTGACTGGAGTTCACAGTTCTTACACTCCTTACGTCAGTAAATCACAGATCTATTGTTTACTATCAGATTTGGCATGTACTGTATAGTGGAGCTTTGTTGTGTGTCTGTTCAGCTGATGCCATCAAATGCATTAAGCCTGAGTGGTTTCTGTGTGGTTTTACTTTTTATAAGGTCTTTTGTTGTTTTTTTTATAAGGCACTCTGTTTGAAATAAAGATTAGGCTTTCATTACAATCCCACTAAATCCACGAGACATGTATACACACTCATGTTGGCCGGTGATTGAGCTTTTTTCATTAGATATTTATGAAAGACAGAGAGTGAGATTCTTTGTAAAGCCTGAGAGTCATTTCTCAAATGTCTGTCAGTTTGGAAATAGAGGTCAGAGGTTAATGATTGTGGGACTGTGTGTGTGTGTGTGTTTGTGTGTTTTATTTTTTTTTGAAAGCTACTACCTCATCTGTCCTGTCTATGCAGAAAAAAAGCCTTGTGCATGTGTGTGTGTTCGGCGCAGTAGCTGCATGTGTTTTGTGGGAGTGAATATCCATGAGAGCGATATTTGTGTTTCAGACAGCATTGTAACATCATAATGTTAACTTACTGTGTGGTGAAGATATTTATGAACCTTTTTCAGTTCTTCCAGTGTTTATTTTTATACCTTGTTGCACTTGCTATGATGTTTATGTAGCCTTACGTGTTAAAAGTTCAAATATCACAGATAGGATCCTGTCAATGGTTTATTGAACTGATAATTGCGAAAAATCAAAAAATTAATTTCTCAACACAATTTGATTCGAGAACATTTTGGTGTTGGTAGAATCTGGACTTCCATCTCATAAAACAAAGCGCCACTATTCCTGCTTATTCACAGAGAACAATGAGTATAGACATACAAAACGATCTCATAGTCACACCTGAGGATCGACGAGTCTGCAGAATAAAAGGGGAGAAACAACATTAAAAAAGAAATGCAACACCTACTTTTAGTGAGAAGGAACAAATGTATCCAAAACGAATGCTTATAAACAAATGAGAGCTACACAGATGAATGAATGAACGAGTGAATCATGCGCTGTGTCGCTTAAAACTTGGTTATATATTGTCGCTTAAAAAGTGGGTTATATGTTGCTATTGACATATAAACAGAACGACGACTAGTTATTTCACCAGCTGTTAATGTTCCTGATTTCCTTTGTGAAATTTAGGAAGATGCACTGCACCTATAGCACCCGAATGTGATTAAAGTTTTATACTACATAGTGGGGTTTTTTTTTTCAGCATTTTCAGTACTAACATGCCGTAAGTCACTAATTCAAAATGTAGACTGTCATTTATAAACATCCGCCAGGAACATGTAGCTATTATGGTCTGCTAAAGTAATGTAAGAATTGAATAAATATAGGCTAAATATTGCTCCCTACAAAACGGGTTAGAGTATCATGCGTAAGAATAATTATCGCAGTTCTAAGCCCAAAAAAAAAGAGAAAAAACCAACTCCTGTTTTATCAAGAATAAATCTTATGTCTTAAAGACATAAGATTTACGATGCACGTGATTAATCAGTAGTGCGACGGTCCATCAGTAGCTCCATTTGAGTTTTTTCAGTCATGCTCTGCAAACAATCTCTCCTCATGTGGCTCTGTGTAATAAAAGAGCATGTGCTGAAGAACATCTGCGTTTATTCATGAAACAGAAAACACTATATTTACTCTGGTGTGTATGATTTGTAGAGAAACCACAAGCAAGCGAATGTATTTAATCGGTCTATTTACCCTTTTAATAACTCACATCTGCTGGACTCCTGACTATTCTTGAGGACTTTATTTGAAGTGTTTTATTTGACTGTGTCGAGTGTATTCAGATTACAGGTGTGTATACACAGTCACTACGTTTACATGGACAACAATAATCCGATTATTAACCCGATTAAGACGATACTCTGATTAAGAAACTAGCATGTAAACAGCGATTTTTTTATTACCTTAATCCGATTAAAGTCCTACTCGAAGTAAACACAAATGGAATTGAGACGTGTGGAGTATTCCTGTTTTAGTCGCATTATCGACGTGTATTACAGACATGTACACACCTTAATCACACTGTTAACATCGTGTGGGAGTTTTCACCGCATTTTGCGACAGGACACGTACACACACGGCAGTGCTCAACCGTTTGACGGCAAACAAGAGAGCACGGCTGCGTCCGAAACCACGTACTTACCTACTATATAGTAGATGAAATACATGTATCTCAGCTACTATATAGAAGGTAAGTACGCGGTTTGAGACGCAGCCCACGTACAGCATGACAAATAATGAACTGCACTCGAAGCTTTCGTAAAATTAAAAATAAACACACCCAAAACTGTATACGGTACCATAACGAAGACTAACTGCATGTTGATACATGAAATTCTGGAGGGACCGTCGGACGGCGTGGCGCGGGGACGTAATGACGTGTGCTGTTTATTGATCTATGATCTATAACATGTAAAACGGGAACGTGAAAGGAGTATTCTAAAAGTGACTCATGTAAACACCTTAATCACAATATTGTCTTACTCAGAGTAAGGTCAATAATTAGATTATTGCTGTCCATGTAAACGTAGCCAGTGACAACATTTAATGAAAGTGTTTAGTTTTGTTTTTTCCCCACTATGACGTTTGTCATTTTTTTTTTAATTATCCAGTTATGCATTATAAAAGATATTCTCTATTAAAATGCGTCTTCTATCTGTATGAGTAATGTTTTTGCTATTAACATGGACTGGAAAATATCCGTGGCGTTTTCAGGTGTGTCCCATTTCAGTATTTCCTATAGCTCTCTGATAACAACTCTGATCAAGGCGGGACATTCAGCGGATGAGGAAATCACACTTATTTTCACGAGCGCTTTTAAAATGGCTCCTTATCCAAAGTGATCTTCACAGAAAGATCATCTAAACAAGACTGAAAAGGAAATAAAAGAAATATAGATTTCCAGGTCATCGCGGTGAACTATATTTAAGGTTTCTTAAAATAAAGGAATCATATAATGCAGTAAAACCCGTCTTTGGCCAAAGTCTTGCCAGAATTCAGCCACAGCATCAGATGCTTTAAGGAATCCCCCAGAGAGACAACAGAAGAATCCGTTCAGGTTATAGATTTAGCATGTAACAGCTTTTTCATCCTAGTGTTTTAATTCTAGTGTCACACGTGATGCTGTACAGTTCAGATTAATTGTCATTAATAATCTGGAACCTCTGTGACACTGTCGCAGTAGCTCACTCCTCGTGTGACTACGTGCTCACTCCTGGTGTGAATACGACCCTGACAGCACTTTTTAAATCTGCGTTTTGTGGAGATCAGGGTGGGTCGGCGGACGTCATTAGTGATTGGTCGAGCTTATGTCAATAGTGCGGGCTGCTTTGACTAACTGCCCTACAGTACTAACGATTTTATCAGTGGGAATTCCTCCAGTACAATAGGATCTGTGAGCTTCCATCCAGCCATGGGGCTTTTAAAGCTGTTGGAAATATCAAATATCTGCCGATTTACAGCTTCTACAGCATTGTAGTTATTGAGAAATTAGTTTTTTGCTCATATGCAGAAGATTAGATTAAATATCCTTAAGGATCCTTCCCACCCACTGTTTGATCTTCTTCCCTTTGGTTTTAAAGCGAACCCTGCATCCTGTCCATGCAGCTTTGCCAAATCAACCACGTTCTGAAACACAGGCTTGTTCCATGTAACAAACAGCCTACAGTACACATCACCAGTCTCACAAGAAGCATTGTCTATTGTATATTATATAGCAACTGTATGGCTTTCAGGTTTTAGGCTTAACATGACCTGTACTGTACATTTTGTTTTTGTTTTGTTTTGTAAATCACGTCCCGTCACTGCTGATTTTCTGTACACGTTTGAGCATGTGGCCAGTTTTCCCTCTTTGTCATTCACTCTGTAGGATGTAATTGTAGTTCGTAATTGTAGTCCTGTGTTTTCGTCTGAACGTCAGGGATTTCAGCATCAGATATGACACGCTGTCCATCACACGACCCGGGCATCTCTATCAAGGGATTTGTGTAGGTATGGAACAGTGACAGATCTTCATCATCAAGCGCTTGGGGGGAAAACCCAAAACACAAGCCCCCTGTTCATCATTCCCCCATCATGTTGGTGCAGGTCTCAGGTGTGTGTGTGTGTGGATCAGAGCGTATTTTAAAACTTACATTATTTGAACAGCTAATCTATTACATCACATGTCTATTACTGACATGTTTCATTTGTAATAACATTATATTGTTCTTCCATCACATTTATGTCTCTCTCTCTCTCTCTCTCTCTCTCAGTCTCTCTGTGCCTGTGTGTGTATTTTAACTCAATGAATACCTTTTTAGCCCAGGGCTATAGATCTAAATAAATTACAGATAACATTGCCATGTGCTGCTTTAAATGGAGCTTCAGGTTGCTAATAACAGCTGTGTGCATCAGATACAGACATGAGTAAGTAATTATTATAGGAACATATGGCAGTGTTTACACTACAGAATGCTTGGTTTAACCACTCTCTCTTTGTGTCTGAACAGAGGTCAGGCCTGTTTGTTTTGGACCTTTTTCTCTCTACATATTACATTAACAGACAGGCCTGTCTCGCTTTTGATTAGCTGTGCCCCCTCATGACCCTTTTAAGCAGCTTGTGCGACAAGATTTAATTTTGAACCCAGTTCAGGCTCTCAGATGTAAAAGCTGTGGCTTGACATTTATATCCCCCCCCCCCCCCCCCAACAACATAGATACACACATTGTGCTCTAACACCACCACTCTGCTCCCTTGTTTTGTTTGTTGAATTGCATGTTCTATATTCAGTCCCCCCATTTTTTGCATACTGCATGTAACAATAGCCCTATTTGTATTCGAAGAGTTTATCAGGGGGGTGTTGATGCTTTTTTAAAAAAAAAAAAAATTTACATACTTCTCATTAATCAAACTCTTGCACCCGGACAGCAATAAACTGACCACAGGGGGAGTAAGGCCCTATGTACATTAGTGCGTTTACATTTTAAAACACATAACTTTTCACTACTCTGGCTCACTAGCACTACCCTCAAAAACTGAATCTTTCGGAAACGCAGAAGACCCCGTTTAAGTTTGAAAACTCCGGGCTTGCGTTTCAGTGTAAACAGACCTTCGCTTAGAAACGTTTGCTTCCTGATTGGGTCTTCTGGATCATTGCGCGTCCTTCCCTGTTTTGACAAACCCCTACCATATGAACGTTACGCTACCTCGATCGTATACACGACAACACGGAGACTGGAACGCAAGCTTTGCTGGCGTTGTTGTCATTCTTAGCAGCCATTGTGCAATTAAATTCTGTATTTTATAATACTGTAGCTGCTACATGCGTAAGAGGCGAGCTATGATTAGAGGAATCGGCAACAAATCCCATTTCAAGCTGCGTAAGCCCGACGTGGGACGCCGGATTGTTGTGCCTGCCAGTGACTAGCAATCAACTTCCTGTTTACATTTGTATGCGCATGCCCAGTGTGCATGAATGGTCATGTGACATTCGTATTCGGTCGTGTAGTGTGGGCGGAGGTCGTTTCTGAAACACAGCGGAAACGCCAGTGTGCACACGGATCGTCTCAAAACTCACTAGTGTAAACAGGCCTAAGTCTCTAGCAGGTTGTATTTTCTCCAAACCAGGATGTTTGCGCCATGTGGTAATATGATCATGCTCCATTTACAACATGGCATCCAAGCTTCTGAAGAGGCACTGGAGTACAGAAGAGATTGTTATTTAGTTTGGGGCGAACTAAAGTTCTAGCAACAATTGATAATCATAATATCAGAAAGGATACATTTTTTTGTTTCTCGATATGGGAAGTGTTTATAATATCTGGGGGAGGGTCAGTGATACCTGCACTACGAGACTAAATAGTTGCAGTAGTCAAGGATCTGCATAGAAAATCATGGACTTGTGTATCAGGATGAGACTAAAATTAATAGACGATCGCTGAGTCTGGCGATAAACAGTAGGCAGTTTGACCTGTAATTTTCTCAGAGGAGGATGGAGAAAAACACCGACATGGCTGACCCGGAGGGAAACGGAATCACAGAGTAGCACCTGTAAAATAAGAAATTACCCCAGGACCCCATATAAATACAATCCTGTCCGAATAGGGCTTTTGTCAGAAAGCAGCTTTACAGAAATCAGGATGCGAATTTAGATCCTTAATGAACAAGAAGTGACGGTGGCAAGGAACCTTAAGAGAAACCAGATACAAAAGGGAACCCATCGTCTTCTGGGTGACGCGATAGTAGGATTATAAATCAGTACTCTATGAGACTGTACACTATAAAGTCAGAGTGTGTTTACAGGATGTTCAGTATGAGCAAATCGTGACTAAGAGTCCTGGGATGACTAAAGGACAGTTTTTATGATTACTGCAGCAGTAGGTAAGATTATCTGAAGATTGAGACTTGGGCATAAACTGGATTTAAGAAGTGTACATCTTTAGGGTGTCTATGTGGGACCTTCCACGTCAGCAGAACGAATATTTGGATTGGAAAAATAAGACTCGCAGGAAACTTCAAGCAAAGAAACACTTCTATTTTACAACTAGTATTTATTGCATACCGTAGAAAGTACGTAGTGTGTCTGGTGCTATGAAAACACCTTTCAGTGTTTATTATATGTTAAAAATGCCAACAGATCTTTTTTTTAGCGAATAAACTATAATCTGGTAATGATTGTGATTAAAACTGTCAAATGGAATGAAACAAAAGTATTGAAAACTTTTCTCAACATATGATTGCTGCTGATAGAAAGATGGGTAGGAGGTGTGTGTTGGTTAATTCCATATTCTCTATATAAAGTGTGTCTGTGTGTGTTGTATAGTATTGGAAGATAAAAGGCTATTTTGGTTAACAGTGGTCTAGTAGCAGAAGCTCAAATAAAATACAAAAAAGTACCAAACCTGCACTAGTTTAGCAACTAAAGGTAGCATAAGCCACACCTCGCAAATCTGTTTTGCCCTGAGGAAGGGTTTAAGTGAGTAAAACTACCATAAGCTATAAGAAGCTCCATGTGATTGGCCAGGGAATGAAAAACTATTTTTGAACGCAGAGATTTTCAGCTATTCAGATTTTCAGATTACTTCATTACATTGAGATGTGTGAAAATTTTAGTTACTATCCAGCTCCAATATTTTCTCTGTCATTTACCAGTAAAATTAGACAACGCTTGTTGTCTGTTGGCAGCTACAACAGTTTATCTCACTCAAAGAAAATCTTGATTTGGAAAGATCAGAGGTGACTTTTGGGCGTCTTGCTCAATGTGGGAATTGCATACGCTTCCTGTGGACTATAGAGTGTGCTGCAAGATCGCTCTCCTCTGCCCATGTGATCTTAGTTTAAAGTATAGTTTTAATATGCCCTCTATGTGTTTTGGGGTTCATAAAACAGAGAGAGAGGACAGTTTGCCCAAGTGCCTCAGGGTTCAGAAATAAGTGTGCTCACTATCATGTCTGAGCCCAGCCAGAGGTCAGTGCCTGAAGAACAGACACACACACACACACACACACACACACACACACACACAGATTATGATCTCTGTCTCAGTATGTGCTCCATGGTCATCTTCTTCTGCACCTTTGGATTATGAAAGCAAAAAAAAAACCCCAATAGGTCTACATCTGGAATCTCTTGCTTTTTGCTTAGTACATTGTGTTCTTTAGATGGTAATCTCAGCTCTTCATAGCCATTATGTAACAGTTAGGAGGGACACTTTGTCGCCTAAGTCACATGCTGTTGGTGTGGCACAAGTCTCTGATAAAATGGGAAACATAATTTTTAATCGAGGTCATAATTCTCAAAAAAAAGTTTTCTGACAGATGTTTGTGAACGATTGCTCGTCTGCATTTTGAGTTACTGATTTACTGCACGTTTGTACTGTAATAAAAATAATGGCTATTTAGTAGAAATCTTTAATCATATTAGTGAGTCACATACTTATAAGTTGCTCATAAGCTCATAAGTTCCTGTTTACACAAACTACGAATATGTAGTATACGGTTCTGTGAAAAAGTATTTGCCCCCATCCTAGTTTCTTCTGTTTTTGTGTATGTCTCATATTAAATTGTTTCACAAATGCAAACAAAATCTACGATAAAACACAATGGCAGCTTAAGTAAACACAAAATACAGTTTTTAAATGATAATGTTATTTATTGATACAAAAAAGTTATCCTATACCAACTGGGCCTGTGTGAAAATGTATTTGCTCCCGTAGTTACTAATTCCCCAAATCTATGAATCTGCATTCATAATGGGTTCAGCTGGACTAGACACAACCAGGCCTGATTACTGCAAAACCTGTTCCATCAAATCAGCACTTAAATAGAACTTAAAGAAGTTGGATAAAAGATCCTACCCAGTAACACACTATGCCAAAGTTAAAAGAAATTCCAGAAATGATGAGGAAGAAGATGATTGAGATGCATCAGTCTGGGAAGGGTTACAAAGCTATTTCAAAGGCTCTGGGACTCCAAAGAACCACAGTGAGAGCCGTTATCTCCAAATGGAAAAAAACTCTGTACAGTAGTGAACCTTCCCAGAAGTGGCTGACCTTCTAAAATTCCTCCAAGAGCACACAACGACTCATCCAGGAAGACAAAAAAGAGCCAAGGACAACATCAAAGGACCTACAGGCCTCTCTTGCATCAATAAAGGTCACTGTTCATGACTCCACTATCAGAAAGACACTGGGCAAAAATGGCATCCATGGAAGAGTGGTGAGGTGAAAACCACTGCTAACCCAGAAGAACATTAACTCTTGTCTGAATTTTGCCAAAACACACCTTAATGATCCTCAAACCTTTTGGGAGAATGTTCTGTGGATTGATGAGTTGAAAATGGAGCTGTTTGGAAGACAGCGGCCCCGTTACATCTGCCGTAAACCAAACACTGAATTCCACAAAAAGAACATCATACCTACGCTCAAGCATGGTGGTGGCAGTTTGCTCCTTCGGGGCCTGAGCAACTTACAATAATTGAGGGAAACGGGAATTGTACTCTATTCGAGAAAACCAGAATTTTTCTGGTAGACAGCAGAATTTATATATATGCGTATATACATATATATACATATATATATATATATATATATATATATATATATATATATATATATATATATATATATATAATTGCCACAGACGCACTGTATCTTCCCAAAGTTAAAAGGAAACCAGCAACGTTAACAGCTAGGGAAATAATTAGTTGTTGTTTTTGATCTTTCGCCAATATCCACTAATAAACCACTTGTGGTGAAAAATTGGTTTTGACAAATGCTTGATGTTTCTAGCAAAACGCAGCCATGACACACTTACCACATGCAATTATTTCAGACATTTAGTCACTGTTTGTTCAGTAATCGGGAATTTAATATTCAGTGCATAAATATTTTTTTTTCTCACTGCAAGTGGGTGGTTGAGTTGTTTTAAAATTCACTCTTAGCTTTCCGTTCTTTATGTTGTTTCTCCCCTTTTTCTTTGGTAGCCTTGCCGAGTTGCCGCACTTCAGGTGAGTTGTGAGGTCATGTGGTACAGCGTCTGGTCATTGCTGTGTTTTCTGCAATGGTTGGCTGAGTGCGGATGATACAGAATGAACACTGCTCTTGAATCAGATTGCACTGAGAACCTATAAGTTGTATCTAGTATGTAACTCGGCGGTATTCTACTTTGAGAGCACAGCAGATCCAGGGTAAGAGTGCATACAAGCTTTATGTTTTTGGCTCAGAGTCTTAACATGGTAGTCAGTCAGTAATGTAACGTAAAACTTTATCTCCTTCAAAACAAATAATATTGTTGTATTGCTTTATTAATATTGTTTTATATTGTTTATAGCCCCCACAAGGGCTCAGGTGTGTCAGTGTAGTAATTACCTCTCTAGCTTGTTCCCAAACACCTCCCTCCGATTGGCCCATGCTAAACCACAGCCCCACCTACAGAAACGAATCAAGATTGCGATTGTAACTTGTAAAACTTTTTTTTTGTGCAATCCGACATGCTGTCTTGGGTAACAATGCCCTTCCAGCCTGAGAAAGATCTGCCATGAATAACTCCGCTGTTTTCTTTGATATGGGCCTGTATAGCCCTGCAGACGAGCATCGACAGTGTGTACACACACGCAAACAAGCACAGGACCTCTTCTTTCCTGCTGTTGGCAGTTAAACCGAAATACTGGATAATATAACATGTCATCTATTGAGCCAAAGAACAATGGCAGGGCTGCGATTTGCCTCATGGCAAATCTTTCCACTTTTCTGTCACAATGGCTGGAGACGCAAATGAATTCACTGCATTTCCTGCCCCGGTCATGGCTGTTTTCCCTGCAACAATGTGCGTTTACAGATGGAAGAGCTCGGTAGCTCTTAGCATAAATCACGGTTCACAGCTAGCAGGTGCCAGATAAGGTTACAGTTTAGAGACTGACAGGAGCAGGCTGTGAGAATGAGTCAAAAAAAAATGAAGAAACATTTCAGGCATAAATCGAATTGGTTTTGGGTTTTTTTATTATTATTATTTTGTAAAAAAAAAAAAAAAAATCTGTACTCTGCTTTCATCTTTATCTTGAATGTCAAGGTGTCAATATATATGGATTTCTAGGAAGTCTAGGATACCTGTGAAGCTCCAGGGGTCAACAGGGATTCTCCAAACTTCTCCATAAAGTTTATTATTGTAGCCAGAGGTGCTCACGAGTCCGAGTTAGTTAGAGTGAGCTAGCTACCAACATGGCTATTTTGCCATTGATCATTTATGTTTAGCATAAGGTCAATGTACAGTGATCGTTATGGAGTGTATTGGGAGCATACAACAGTGACAGGAGTGTGTCTAAACAAGTTTTTAAAACAGAAAGCAGACACGCCATCTCGGAATCGCTCCAGGCCCAGATTACTCATCTGCCCTTCTCTGATAAACCAGACTTCTAGCATTTACTAGAAAGTCTGGTGTGTTTTGCCAATAAACATCACCAAGAACTACCTACTTTCACAGAAAGAGGCAATGTGACTGACAGCAGACGTCCAGCAGACATCTGCCTGTAGCCCAGTGACAAACACAGAAGAGAATCTATTTAACGCAGACCAGCAAAAAATGCTGAATATGATTGATATGTAATGATTAAAAACATTAATAAATACATCACTATAGCAACTATATCTCAGAAAAGTGTATCGCACGATAATTTATCACAATATCGATATTATATCAATATATTGCCCAGCCCTATAACGAATGCATTCAAAAGGTCTGAACATCATGGAAAAGCTGCATTTCCTTCATGTCCTGTTAAGTCCAACTTTCCTTTGAGGCTCAGACATTTGCAACTAATTCATTTTTCATTTCGTGAGTGCTGGAACTCATTATCTCCGTCACTCACCGTCTCAAACAGAACTCTTTAATAACTTTTAAAGACCATGACCTGTTTTCAGTCCAGTGATTATATCATGCTCTGAAAAGCTCAAAAAAGTCCCGTCAACCCCCACCCTTGGTGTAGTGTGCCAATCAGATTTCAGCCTTGAAGATCCTGAAGCTTGTGGCCAGAAAAGTTTACAAAACGTGATGCTGAGATTACATCTAACCTCACATGCTTTCATTAATTAATTTTTTTTTTTTGTCTGTGTTCTGACATCAAAAAGCACGGCAGAGATTGAGTCAAACCTGAGTACCATGTACAGAAAACTTTATAAGCCATTTGGTAAAAGCCAGATTTTTATTATGCTCATCTCATATATGGGGTTGATAAGATAAGGTAATTGTGTGAACTTAGCCTTGATTGTGATTCCAGAGCTGACAAAAAAAATTATATATATATATATATATATATATATATATATATATATATATATATATATATATATAAGCATTCTGGTTGTGTTTGAAGGCTTGTTTGCTTCAGTCCGCTTTGTCATTGTGAGATTATAGTGTTTCATTATTCACCCTCTGGCTCTAAACAGATGCTAAATGATCTGGCTCTGTCATGAGGCTCCCAGCCACGTTGCACACAGAAAATGCGGTCCTGCTTGAGTTTACCGATCGTGCTACACTGTTAACTCAGGTCATATCAGATGCATTGCTTTTGTCACATTTGGACTGTAATGAACTCTTTTGCAGAACAGCAGTGTAGGATAAAGCATGACTGAGGAAGTAGATGAAGGCAAGAGACGAGGAGACAAGGGGGAACATCAATTCAGGATGGATGCTCCCTGTTGATATTGCAGTCTGACTATTACATGATACTGCAGTATTGTTCTTTAAGCAGAGTTGCTACTCTACTGCCATCACCTAAACCATAATCCATATATTCATCCAACCATTTATGGGTTTATTTATTGTTTATTCATTTGTTAAATTTGGGGCACCTCCAGGGTTGGGGGTTCGATTCCTGCCTCCACGGTGTCTGCGTGAATTTTGCATGTTCCCCCTGTGCTCCGGGGGTTTCTTCCAGGTACTCCGGTTTCCTCCCCCAGTCCAAAGACATGTGTTGTAGGTTGATTGGCATTTCCAAGTTGTCCGTAGTGTGTGAATGTGTGTGTGACTGTGCCCTGCGATGGGTTGGCACGCTCTCCTGGGTGTCCCCTGCCTTGTGCCCCGCGTTCCCTGGAACAGGCTTCAGGCTCCTCGTGACCCTGTGTAGGACACGGTACAGAAAATGGGTGGATGGGCATTTATTAAATGACTTTAAGTTTTACTCTTCACCTCTCACAGAAGCCTTGCATTTGGGTTATTTCAGTGCTCAGGTTAAGAGCATTTTCCCCTCATGTGTAACTGCTTTGGTGCTGCAGTTCAAATGTCTTTCTCCTGAGTAATTTGGGAAAGTGCTTCCTTGATGGTCTTTGAGGTGGTTTCTGTAGCCATGTTTGAATGGGATTACTTTGACATGGGGAGTTGGGGTAATGTAATAATTACCAGTGTAGTTTTGTCCTGTCTGGATTCGCCTTGCCACTAATTGTTTAACTAAACCAAAACAGTATTTGGCACGACCACCCCTGCATCAGTTTTCTCACATACACTGTTGTAAAGTTTTGTAAGGAGAATGGCTAGTAGGTTATTTCCAAGCATCTTGGAGAACCTGCCACAGATCTTTGGATGTCACACGTTGAACACACTCAAAGGAAAGTACTCTCTGCCCTCTTCTGCATACATGAACTCTTGGCTAGTGTCACTCTGATGGACAGAGAATGAGTAGCACTAGCTCTCTCGCAGCCAGTTTTTCTTTTGGACTCCCGTCCACGGATGGGTGTGGCGTCATTGGGATTTGAATGATAAGGTGAGCGCTTTTTTTTTATTGCAGCTGCTACACACTTCTACTTCTGTTTCTAGGTAAAACCAGACAACGTCCATTGTGTTTTTAACGGAAAAGTGTTCTATTACTTAATGCCTTGTTCTGTAACGACATACAAACATTTCTCTGAAATGCAACTAAAGAAAAAGACACTGAAACTTCAAATTTCTAACATACACCGATCAGCCATAACATTAAAACCACCTGCCTAATATTGTGTAGGTCCACAAGACCTCTGAAGGTGTGCTGTGGTATCTGGCACCAAGACGTTAACAGTAGATCCTTTAAGTCCTGTAAGTTGCGAGGTGGGGCCTCCATTGGTCAGACTTGTTTGTCTAGTAACATCCACATGAATGCCAGGACCCAAAGTTTCCCAGCAGAACTTTGCCCAGAGCATCACACTGCCTCTGCCGACTTGCCTTCTTCCCATAGTGCATCCTGGTGCCATCTCTTCCCCAGGTAAGCGAGACACACACACCTGGCCATCCACATTATGTAAAAGAAGACTGGACAGGGGCCAACATGGGTACTCTGACCGGCTGCGATGTACTGTGTGTTCTGACACCTTTCTGTCATAACCAGCATGAACTTTTTCAGCAATTTGTTCTACAGTAGCTCTTCTGTGTGATCGGACCAATAACTGTTGTATGACGTGTCATTCAGTCGATCCAGATAATCATTCGAGCCAGATAATTGAATTTGTCGCTTTTCTGAGTCATACCTAATGTGCATAAAGTTTTAAAAAATCAATTATTATGCTTTGTTGCGAAATCACAGCTTTGTGTTTCACACGTTAGTGCTAACTCTGTTTTGTTCTTATATATACTATATTTAACCTGTCAGAATATACCATACAATCAAAACTATTTTGTTCTTTATCGTTATTAGCAGCTAAGTTAGCTAGCTGACTAGCTTGCCTGTACCATGTGATCCTCTAGTCATGGATATGTTTGGTCCAAAGCTGTGGAGTTTAGTTTGTGATGTAACTGTCATCAAGCTCATACAAATCCTTTCCAAATTAGTACTGAAGTACTGAGAATTTTTTTTTTTTAGCTCTGTGATATCAAATTCAGTCCAAACACCAAACTGTAATTGAAATCATCTATCTGAGAAAAGATTTTTGCTGCATGATAAGCTATTATCAGCTGCTACCTCCATAGGCAGAAATCCTGTTTGGGCTTTCTTAAGAAAGGAGTAGAAAGAAATCTGCTCTTTTAGAAGTAAAAGGAGCGGATGTTCTTTTTTTTTTTCCCTTCATCCAGGACCTGTTTAAGCTTTTGTTTATTCTTCTGAAGTCCTATCATTTTATATCTGAAGGCTGTTTTCATAACCCTTTATTTAAACACCTCCCTTCTCATTTACAGTAGTTTCTAGTTTCATTTGCCCCTCTCGGGCTTCCCAGCTCAGAAGCACCGCACATGCAGTTTTTCCCCGCGTGGGCGGTCCGTAGTGAATGACTGACAGACACACGCACAAGTGGGAGGGCCGGGTTTAAGAGTGGGCGGTCCCTACCTCGTGAGAGTTGCTGCAGTGTGTGGAGTGTGTGTCAGTGTGTCTGAGACCTGCCGTGTAGTGAGCTGGTGTGTTTAGGAACACACACAGAAAATTATTGGGTTTACAGGACTAGCAGCACAATGAAGCAAGAGAGCCGAAGATTAGGAAGGACACATTTCTTACAGCATGGTGAGTCTGGGGTTTAACACTGCTGTGAGTTGGAGCTTTGATTTGGGGGGTTGAGCTGAACTCTGCTGAGCTGCTAATGACTTTACCTTATGGGTTAAGGGGGTTAAGGGGGAGGTGTGTGTGTGTGTGTGTGTGTGTGTGTGTGTGTGTGTGTGTGTGTGTGTGTGTGTTGGTACTGAAAAATACTGAAAAGTTGTCCTTCAGTAAGCTTATGTTATTCATTAAGAATGAGGCCAAGTGTACCTGCTGAGATGTAGTTGGTTAGGTGTGTGTGTGTGTGTGTGAGAGAGAGAGAGAGAGGGCGAGAGTGTTTATTGAAGTAAGAGTTGGTATTGTATTAATTATAACTGTGTGTGCATAGGCTTTATCCAAGCATGTGCCTGCATGGAGTGAGTGTGTATGTGTGTGTGTGTGTGAGAGAGAGAGAGAGAGAGAGAGAGAGAGACATAGTGTGCAGGCCATGTGTTCACATTTTCAGCTGGCTTGGTGTCCTTGCTGCAGGTAACAGCAAAATCCAATGTGACTAAACTGGAGACTCGGCATACAGAAGTGTGTGTGTGTGTGTGTCTGACTGCAGCTGTTCCCTGCTGTTCTGGTGTGCCATTCTCTTTTCTCTAGACACTGGCATATGTAAGCAGAGGAGTCAGTCCTGCATAAGGGGGTGTGTGTGTGTGTGTGTGTAAGTGTAAGTAATGTACCATGGTACAGTGATGATTTCAGCGTTTCTTCTCTTGCCTTTCCCTCTAATGATTTCCTAGCTCTATTCGGGACGAGTGTGAAGAAAAGACCAAGAGGAGTGTATGAAAGGTTTCCTGGCCTGACAGTGCAGTACTGCAGGATACACTAACAAATATTCTGTCTTCATTTCCATCATAAGTTGACCTAGACAGTAAGCTAGTAGCTGAGTTGCGTAAGGGACTTAGTAATTTAGTGCTAAATTTTGTTGACCAGTACCAAACAGGAATGTGTGGGCGGAGCTAGTTATAGTACAGACCACTGATTGGTCAAACACAAGATGAGTTGTCACTTGAATCTCTGTACTTTTTGGGGAAAAAAATAATACAATAGAATCAGTTTATACAGGACAATACAGTGTAGCAGTCTTCTGTATTATTGTCTGAGAACATTTCCAGTACACCTGGGAATGCAAACTGTTGATCAGACTGTAAAGTTCCTCTGTTGTTACTGCTGTTCGTGTATACCTTGATGGTTTTTTTTGTCATAAGAAACAGATACTTGCACCATTTGTGGGGCTCCAACACACAGCGTGAGAGTCTCATGCTCTGCCCACTGAACCAAGGTATGGATGCTTCTGGATTAGGATTAATACCCTGTACCTTGCCCTAACACACTGTCTAGTGGGGAAAGTGGTGTGAGTACATCAACACTCAACACTGTGTCTATCAGTTTCTGTTGGAGAAGAAAGCGTGTGGAGTTAATTTACTCTCCTCTGTGTTCTAGAACAATGTTAGTTGACCTTGAACCAGAGCCTGGAAAGGGGGGAAGAAGAGAGAAAAATCCAGAGACTATGCACTGCCTGTGTGTACTCGTTAATACAATGATGAGTGCATTAATCAGTGTAACTCAGTTTAATAGACTTGTAAGCCTGCAGAGAGCCTGAGGAAACGCTGCAGTCTTGGCTCTCTGTAACACTCGTCATGTCCGAGGAAGAGGAACTAAACGGAAACAAATGCTTCCATGAAGTCGTGTCTGAGTTTCATTCAGGCCCGAGCTGTTTCTCATGATGTCATTGCCTTTAAATAGGTCCCTTTTGTTCTGCACTGCTTTTGACTCGTGGCCTTTTTTTAGTCGGATTATGTACGTGATTTTAGCACAGTCTCCAACTCGTAACTCAATCCACATTGTTTTCGGTCGAGGCGGTCCAAGGGCCATTGGGTTATCGAGGTACTGTTTGATGAGGTAGTGTTTTGGCCATTGTGTGTGTGTGTGTGTGTGTGTGTGTGTGTGTGTTTGCTCAGAGGACAGAGATAAGAGGTCTGACTCTGATCTCCAGGTGGAGGTCGTGTGTTCAGTGTTACTGGTTAACTCATCAGAGAAAAGACTGTGAATGGGAATGTTTCTAATGTTGACTGATGAAGAAATTGCTAGTTGGGAAAGATCGAGGCCTCGGGAAAACCGACTCACTGGATGGCAAACACCGTATCAGTACGGTTTAGGACACAGACACGCAGGTGTGTTTGTCAGCGCAGGCCTGAGTGATTAAGCGTTTAGCCTGTGCGTATGTTTGTGTGTGGGAGTATAGCAGAAACCTTACAGGGCAGGTTTCGTGAGTTTTGGCGTTTAAGTGTGCGAGTGTGTGCTGTGTGATGGGCTGCGTTTATTTTGCTGTGCTGGAGGAATGTTCTGTTCAGTGCAGCGTGTGATTATGTGTGATTATGTTTCTCCCCTTTTTTTTTTCTTTTCTTCCCCTCTCCGTTTCCTCTCAAACGCTTACCGTTCATAGCGGACCAGATAGGTGAAGGAGTGACTTGATACGTTTACACTAGCAGCTGCTCCGTTTTCTATGGACGTGTGTGACACGGAGCCATGATTTCAACAAGCAACATTTGAATTCAAATTTGATTTTGGTAAGGCGACACATCCAAACGATTGACTCAGTCCTTTGTTGTGTGTGGTCCGACATTCTTTGACAAACTAGTTTACATTGTAACCGTGATTTCATCTTAT